>NC_031770.1:1813926-1901860 GCF_001522545.3 Parus major
GCCGCTCCCTCACGCCGCTCGGGTGCCCCGGCTGGCCGTGTCCTCGTCGGGATCTTCGAGGGAGCGCAACTCGGCCGTCGTTTTGGGGTCTGTCGTGAGGCAGATTAAGTTGGGTAAGACAGTTGAGGTTGGGGAAAAAAGACCTTTAAGATTATCGGGTCCATCGCTACCGTGTTCTCAATTATAACTATAACCAGATGTGGAAATGAGACTGGAAAACTGGGTTTTTCCCCAGTCCAAGCTTGTGTAATTTCCTCTCCTTCTATGACATGCATTATGCAAGGAAAACACTGAACACGAGCATATTTAAAAGAAAATGAATTTACAAAAAGGCCTTTAGATCTCTTTCCCTTCGCTTGGTTGCAAACAGAACTTACTTCCAATATTCTTGCCCTCACATCCCACATTCACGCAATTTTGAACATTTCTATGGGTGGTGACTCTACCACTGCTTTGGGCAGCCCCTTTCAGTGCTTTGCAACCCTTTCCTGGACATTTTTTTCAGTAATATCTAATCTAAACCTCCCCTAGAAATTTAAAATAGCAGGACTGATGTGTTGTGGCCATTAGAACTTTGGTAGATGGAAGCCACAAGGAGCCCTCCACAGGGCAATGCCTGTTCCTCAGCACAGCCTCAGTTCAGCAATCATCACTTCTAAAAACCTTTTCAGGCTATCAAATGCTGTTATTTCCACACCCAGGGGGAAGGTTCATGGATAGAAGGAAGGATGAGGAGGCATTGCAGGGATTGAGAAGCTTTGGAGTGTTTAGGTCAGGAGAAGGTGCCCAGAAATGTGTTCAGTAGATCTTCATTTAATTCTCCAGTTTTGCTTCTGGGGAGCCTGTGACACCCTAGAGCAACTCTATTCTGTTCCTGTAGTTCAACAGGAGGTCTTTAGTTTTAAAATAAGTTTTTGCCTCCTTAATTTAGATCTTGAAGGGCCTGGAAAACTGGAAAGCTGAAAAAATGTCCTGCTAGGCTGCTGACCTCTGACACTGCTGGCCTAGAGAATGGCTTTCCTATACAATCCCTTAACATTCTTAACATTAAATTATAGTTGATCTTACATAAAGCATGAGTTCTTTTTTGGATGGCCGTATAGTGCTCATTAATTTTGTCTCTGAATCAAATCACTTCTTATCTGTTCTAGAATCAGCCAAGCTGGTAGTTTTGGAATACTTGTAGCTGCAACCATATGTTGCCTGTCTTTTATTTTTTTAGGTGCTTGTGAGAGAAGGCAGGATTTTCTCTCCCTCATTGCAGTTTCTGTGCTTACAGGTAAGTGGGACTCCTGAAAATGTACTTACAATCTACACACCTCACTGGTAAATAAAGAACAGAAGAAACAACATGGTGTAATAAAGAAAATCTAAGTTCATTACATTATAGGACATTTTGCATGTACTTTTGTGTGCATATTTATTTCATATTTAACAGGCTATCTTTTGACACACATTCTCCTGCTCCAAAATGATTCCTTTAAAGCCTACATTTCATTATTTAGGAATACAGCTTCACAGTGTTAGATTGGCTCTGAGTTGTTCACTTCTGTTGGTGTAAATTGGATTCCTATTTGTGATGTGGTCCCTCATCTATTTTAAACTTTACTCTATCTTGCTTGTAGAAAGAAATGAAGGTATTTTTAATAATCTGATTAATGCAAAACAGCATCATAATTGCTTTTATCTACTTGGCAACACTACTTAGTGAGTTTTGAATTGTCATTTAAATTGTGGCATTTTCATCCATGCCACGCAAAGAGAACGGAATTTAAATTGTGTTCTGGATGAAGTAAAAATTTTTAAAAGTCTTAAGCTGCCACATAGGAAAACACTGCCTATATTACAGGACTGCAGTTGGGTTTTTTCCCTCTGGAAAGATGTTCTGCAAAGCAGAGAACAGCAGGAACATTGTTTTGGAGGATGTCTGAATGCTGGCTGAGCAGGGACCCCCTTCCCTTGGCTTCAGCAAGTGTCACACATTTGCTGAAATGCCCCGTTCTGCCAAGGATGGTTGTCAGTCCTTTAAATGGAGGTAGGAGACTCAGTCCATGATTTGGTAGTTGAGATATTCCCTGCTGAGACAACTGGAAACTTGCCTGGTGCGGGAGAGCAGCACTTAAACGCTTGGAAATGCTGATGGGAGTGTGAGGTATGTGAATGAGCTGAAGGACAATTTATTTACATATCTGGGGTGCCTGAAGATGTCCCAGTGCTCAAACCATCCCTCCTTCCATGCTGGCCACGAGCAGCTTGGCACTGCTGAGCCCAACCCCTGCAACAATTGAAGAAGCCCTGTCAGGCTGGTCCCTAATGTTCCTTTTTTCCTTACTTTTGGCTCCTTCTGGAAACTGTGCACTCTATTCCCTCCCTACTGCTTTAGTGAACTCTTTGTCACATCTCAGTTTTTACTTTCTTTCAACCCCACAGTTTTCATAAATTCTTTAACTCAAATGTGTTTACGACTTCAATGTTCACATTTTTTCTTCCTGGCAGGATGTGTTGCCACCCCCCATTGTCCTCAAAAACCCAAGGATAGGTAGGCTGAAGGAAGATTGTGTGTGGTTAAAATGTCACTGCACTCCCAAGTAATTCTGGCTGCTAGAATTGTCCCTGGGGGCAACAGACAGCTGGACATAATTTAGAGCAGGCTGAGATTGATACTAGAGGTTAGCCCAAAAAGGAGGAAAACAAAACTGCAGTTTAATCTCTTCTACTCTCAGATCTGACCCCCTTTTCCTGTTTCAAACATTACTCCCTGGAACGGAAAATGAAGCACATGGAGAATTTTAGCAACTCGTGTTTGTCAGCTCGAGGGACCATCGGTGTCAGTTTAAGATGATTTCTGTCCCTGAGTGTGTCATATCGAGTAACACTGGAGTTGTCTAAACTCAGAGCTGGAATGGTGGAGATGTTTTTTTCATGTTGGACTCACAGGAATTTTAGAACATAAATTATTTTGATAACATGGCAGGCTGCCTTTCTGCCACGCTGCCTGCAAATGTCAAATTTTTTTCCATGTTTCAACTTGGAAGTGACATAGTGTTGGTGAAGGATAAATTGTGAAGAATTAGATGTCTGATTTTTTTTATTGCTGATTAAACATGACAAATGTTGAACTTTTATTTGAGGTAATATTTTACAAGTTTATTTATCTTCAAGGGAGGTATCCTGAGCATGTTGTATGTGCCATGAGGTGTTACTGTACTGTAACTTTAATTTGAAAGAAAGTCTGTGTTGGGAAATTACTTTCACTTTTCATAGAAAGCTGACATAGAGGTAAAAACTCACCATTTAATTTTTTTATCACAGGTGCTGAAATGACAAAAAGGTAATAAGTATCAAAATGTTAGTAGCAATGGATAGAGAACAAATTCTTTCTGCTTAATCCTCCTATTCATTCTGAACATATATTTATAGTTATTATTTGTTTATTCTTTGCAGTAGAATTCATAAGTGATAGATGATGCAAACACAGAATTAGAAAAAACTGACAAAGAGAAGGCATGAGAGTTGGATTAGAAAAATCTAGTAGTAGAATTTCAGCCTTTATTTTCTTCAAGTTATCTCCTGTATGAGAGATCTTGCATGAGTTTTGCTGTGCTGAGGCCTCTGGCTAACTTGGGCTAACCCGTGCTTTCATTTTTAAATGTCTAACAATGCTCTGAGGATATTAAAGTATAACTTTGTTGCCATTTTTTATTTTGATTTTTGCTAAAGATCAAGTCTGTGGTCTGCATGCAATTTGTCAAGCATGCAATTTGCTTGTCTGCTGCAATTTATGGGGATGTGATCCTGTGTTTTGTGTGTTTCTGTGGACTCCAGCAAAAATTTGGATGCCCAGATAAGGTGGTGACTATTCCCACTGGAGTCCTTTGTCAGTAAAAGAAACATGAGGCAGAGAGTGAGTGAGTGAGTGAGTGAGTGAGTGAGTGAGTGAGTGAGTGAGTGAGTGAGTGAGTGAGTGAGTGAAAGGCATCCCCAGAGGTTGTCCATCTTTTTTGTTGGTGCAGTTGTGCAGCCCTGATAAATTGGGAATTGAAGGGTTTTGGAAGGGTGCGTGGTTTTCAGATACAGCTGAAAATGACACAAGAAATGAGAGTGTGATGATGTGGGGGAAGGATGAGCCCATTTCACTTTCCATGAGTGGTTCATCTCCTCTTTCCTCTCAGGGAATAAGGATTTCCAGGACTGCAAACCTCTCCTGGTGATACTCCTGGGTGATGTTGATTTTAGGCTCCCCTTTGGAAAATGAGAGAATATGGTTAATGGGTGTTTTAAAGGTTTTCAGTGTTTTCAAGGCTGTAACTTTGAGGTCCATCTTACACAAGTTTACTCACAACCCCAGAATATCTGATGTTATGGATTAACTGTACAGGTAAAGACACTTTGATGTGATAAGAATTTCAGATACGGCAAATCTGGGCTGTAGCTTAAATTGCACTGTGACAATTTTCTTTTGCTGAGAGATTGTATCTGCAATTTAAATATCCCTCCTCTTTAGCTTGTATTTCTGTCTTCCATCTTTTTATACTGTGCAGCAACCCTTTTCCATTCTCTATCAGTGGTTTTACTTCTCTTTTTTTCTCTTTCTCAAGCCAGATAAGAGAAACAGCAGCCCAGAAAACATTCATCAGTGTAGATGTGTGGTTTTTGTAACACTGGAGTTGTCATTTCTTCTCCTTTTGCTTCTGGAAAACCAGCATTGCTGCACATAGGAGTAGAAGTCTGATGCTGTACTAGGTTTCAACCAAATTGGTTAAAATGAGAACTTTTTCCCAGAAATGTAACCCATCTGAGGAGCAGACAGCCTTTCTGATATTCAAAATCCTAGCTGGAATATGTACTGTTCTGTTTAAACTGTGTCAGTGCAGTTCCTTGCTCTGGCTAAGAGGCAACATAAAAATGCCAGAATTCAAATGCAGTATCATCCAGAATATGTTGGAGACAGCTTTCATCTCTAGTTTGGCTTCCTGTGAAGCTTTGTGCAAATCATTGAATCTATTTCTTGGTACACTCTTTATGGACTGAGGAAAAGATGTGACTCTTGCCCAGGAAAGTGGGGTGGCTGCATTCACTTACCTGTGTAGGATTTGCAAAGTCAGTTGATTGTCTTGGGCACTCAGGTCCCGTTCAAAGCCCAGGAGTTTGGGTTCTGTCGTGAGGCTGCCTTCAGGCCTGCTGTGGGCACCTCAGCATCCCCTCAGCTGAAAGGAGAATCAGGCAGAACTCATCTACTGCAACATTCATGGGTGTGCATGAGTAAAAACTCTGTGCCCTCCTTATCCTCCCTCCATGTAGGAAATCCATTTTTGTTCCTCTGTCAGTTCTGAGAAGGGTAAATGTGGGTTGGTATGAATGAAATACCTGTCTATGACCAGCACGGATTTCTGACTGGCAGCTCAACTCCAGCAGGTTGTTCAAGCCCTAGTTTCTATTTTTGCAATTTTCCAGCATTGTATTCAGCTCTGGATTTTGGGAATTAATTTGAATAATTTAACCTTTCTTAAGAGGACTTAGAGTATTGCTGATTGTCTGAAAGTGCTAAAGACCTTCAAGGCAGACATTCATATTTGAAACCCTTAACCCAGATCTTTCTGCAGAGACTTGTGGGCCTAAACCTGAGTGTGACAGTGCTGTGACCTTTCAGCAGAACCAAACAGACCTCTCAGAAATGCTGTGGGGAAAGAGAACCTTAGAAGAGCAGATTTGTGAGGCAGAGCTCTTGCTAAGGACTGTTATACTTTTTTACAATTCAGGAACAGCAGGATCAGTAGATATTTTAAACAATAATTATTAAAAAATAAGCATCTTCTGAACTTTCTGAATTTTCCTTTCTTTCTCTTTTGAGAAAAAAGTTAGTAATAGGGGAAAAGCAGGAACATTTTTTGTTTATATTGTGTGGAGGTGAACTTGGCAAACAGCCTGCCCAGTTAACCTATTAATTATTTTCCAGGGACACAAGTTTTCTGCTCAATATCTGCATGTTAATACTACAGGATGTATATCAGAGCATTTGAATTCCCTGGAATATTAAGCTTAGTGCTTGTCTTTAAGCTGTCATACAGAAAGCAGAATCCAAATACCAGTGGGGATTTTCCTCTCTGTGAGATTGATGGGGTTATCCTCTCACCCCTCTTTGCAGATACCTGTGGTTGAAAGGGATCAAAATTCTGGAAAAGGCTGGAAGATGATACCACAAAAAGCTGGCACAGAAATGCCCATAACCCTGCATGCTCCCAAAATATGCTCTGTAGGAGTTTAACCACATCAGGGAAAAATTCACTTCTGGGAGTGAGGCAGTGGGAACACCACATCTCCAAGTCATTGAGGTGGAGAGGCTGCAGGACAACCCCAACATGTCATTTGTGTCATAGACTAACACGTCACTTACTAGATATTCATTTCAAGTCACATGTAACACAGGGACTCTTCTTTTAATTAATCAGTTCAAGTTCTCATTCCCTGGAAGCCCAAAGCCCTGGCAAGTTAATTTCTGCTCATTCATCCATTACTGTGCTTGAATTATTATAATTTAGAAGTGATAAAGGTCCAAAATAACCCGATGGATACAAAAACCCCCCAGTCCCCGTCCCTGCAGCCCAGTGCAGTTCAGTTCACTCTCTTACATCACTCCAGAAGCCCCAGAGCTCTCTTTGGCCAACAATAGTCTCAGTGTGTCAGGGGCCATGGGCCTCTTTGGCACCACAGCTGCAGGTCGTAAATGCAGTTCTGGAGATTAAGATATTAAAATGTGCCTCTCTGGGGGCCGCACAGCAAGGCCTGAGGTGTTGCCTCGTGTCCCCAAGGCAGCCTGGTGGCTCCCAGGGCTGTCAGGTGCTGCATGGAGCACACTCCAAGAGCTTCCCACGTGAGGATTTGTCCTCAGCAATGGGTGGTTTGCCATTTCCTCTGCCAGCCAGGGAGTGTTTGCTGCTCCAGACTCCCATTTCCTGCAGAAGGCTCCTCAGGGCTGGTGACAGAGGTTAGCTGAGCAGGAATTCAGTGAACAACAGGCAAAGGAGCTGTAGATGCTTTAAGAAAAGCGCTGGATGCTTTGTGCAGACCAAGCTGCAGCTGGAGCACTGCTCTGTCCTCGTGGCTCTCCATGCATTTATAAATCCCAACTAAAGGAGCAAGAGGCATGTGCCTCATCAATCAGAGGAGAGGAGTGGATTTACCTACTCAGTGTCTTACTAGCACTTATTTCCAGACTTCCTATTTATTACTTTTTATCCCATTTAATATACAAAAAAATTTTGATTTTCAGCTCCCTTCCTCTTGGAAAAAAGCGTCTTTCTCACTGTAATGTTTGACAGCACTTTAAACAGTGAGCTGTGGTTGTAGAAATTTTGACTTCTAGAGGCAATACTTAGAATGTGTCAGAGTTTTAGGGCTTGGTCATTTCTGCTTATGTTCATCCTTCATTTTTCAGATGCAGATCTCTTAATAGAGCTTTTACCATAGAAATTCCACCTCTGAAAAAAAAACACCAGAGCAGAAAAAGCAGAATTGATTGAGCTTAAATCAAAGGAGAGCCCTTGGTTCAACATTTTGTCAGCAAATTGTGGCTGAGTTATTAATTACCTGTCTCAGTTTTTAAGTACCTGGAATCTGTAAATCTTTCAGGAAGGCCTTTAATATACAAATCTCTGCATGTTACTGGAGCTCCTGACTGGTATCTCTGAGGAAGCTGTGGACACATGGAAATATGTCATCCTGAAGATGGATGACTTAAGTCTGTTGAAGCAGATTCTTTGATTGTGTGATTATTAAATAGCTTTTTTGGCACTTGCTGCTGTAGGACTAAGGGTGAGATTCTTTCTCTGCCTTGCACTGGAGATGCATCAAAACTTGTGTGGTCTGACTGCAGTGGGTTGGGAGCCTGTTCCATTCTTGTGGGCAGCTGTGCACGTGGCTTTTGGGGACAGGTCCTGTAAATTCCTTGCTGCTTTAAAAGGAAGGACACAAAAATAGAGGAGGTGGCTTTGGCCTCAGGACTGTGGCACTGCAGTTATGAAGAAGGGCCTTTCCATGTTTTTCCCATGCTTTCCTTCAGTGGATTCAAAACAACATTAGCTAAAAGCACAAAGAGAAATATGATTTTGTTTCTCTGAAGGCAGAGTATTGAGGGATGTTACAACATTCCTTTAGAGCTAATAATGATTTAAAGTTAACAGTCACATAATACAACAAAACACTTCCATGCAGAGAATGGCAGTGGCATTTTTTGGGTAGAATTACTCCAGATTCTTCATTCAATTGACTTTCATCTCCAGCAGGGCTGTCATTATTTAGTAAAAGCCTGCCACAGTGCAGGAAATGTACCTGTGAGGAAGGCCTGAAGTGTGGCAAGGTGTGGTGTTAGAACACTAACACTAACTTAGACACTTCATTGTGTCAGTCAGATTTAGCAATGGTAGGTGAGAGGGAGGGACAGGATCCTCCCCACTGCAAAAGAAATCTTGGTGTGGATTAACAGTTTCTCACTGTTAGAAATTTGAGGTATTTAATGTGAATTTTAGGAAGGGAAAAAAATGTTATCACAGTACTTCATTTGGAGTCAGGAGGCCTTTTTTCACTGCACTGCTGCCTTTTCAGAATGACTTCCAGTGTCAGGCAAAAATATCAGGGAGTCATGGAAGAAAGTGCAATGGATTTATTTGCAGTAATCTTTATTAGAGAAAGACTCCTAATTTTCCAGGAGGAAATGAAGTTCACACACATTTCCTTCACAAAAAGGTAGTGTTTTTTTGTCCATCTTGAGAACTGAATGAAATCTTTATTCCCAGTTGGCACTGTGTGACAAAGCATACCTTTGGTGACAGGCTGCAAAAGGGATTAATCATCTGGTGAATTTATTAACAGCAGTAATAAATTAGAGCTCTTAGGGATCCTCAGTGATTTTACTAGCTTGAATTTAAAAGTATATGAATGGTGTAAGTGAATTGTAAGATAATACTAAGTAGAGACATTTGCTCACAATTGAACTTCTGCTTCTCAAGCTATCAGTTGTTTACTGGTCTGGACCAATGAAGTGCTAAAAGCTAAATACTGTAAAATGTTCAACTTTGATGAAAGATATGAAGACAGAAACTGTTTCTTTTGCCAACACTGTGGTCAAAAGCAGTGCCCTGACCTGATTACTTAAGCTGATGTTTTTCCTAAATCTGTCATGAATCAGTAATTATCAAGTTTTGCAATACTCAATGATTCTCTTGTGAATAGCAAAATTATTTGTTATTGTAGGTTGGTATTTTCTAAAAAGAAGTGTTCAACTCTTGCATCTGCATGCAACCTCTATACAGTTTGTTTGGCCTTTTTTTTTTTTTCTTTTTCTTTCTTTTCTATTTTTCCTGGAGAACTGTGGAATGCCACAACAAATCTCCTGAAGAGTTTCACAAAATGTGAGGAGAATTCAATCTGGTCTAATCTGGAAGTGACCCCTCTGGTGTCTTATAAAATAAACTTTCGTGTCAGCGTGTTTTTCCAGTCATGGTTGGAAGATTTCCAGTACAAGTATTTAGTTATGGGGCTTGACTTGTAGGGCTTCTAATAGGAAAAGGAACTTGTACAACATATTGTTTTTATTAGTAGGGTGTTCTCATAGCAATTTAATATGGCAGTGCCAGAAAAAAATCCCTTTTGCCTTGCACCAAGTGCCATGCAGTTTTGTGAGGTGGATGTGCATGGGGTCAGAAGTGGGACCATGGACCAAGGAAGCAGGAAATTCAATCCATGCTTCCCAAGATTGTGGTGGCATAATACTAACAGCTGGCTTTGGAGCCCCAGTAATCCTTGCAGCCCCTGGCAGAGTTTTCTGAGAAGCAAGAGACCAGAATTAGGGGGATTTATCAGATCAAGTAAATGAGAGCTGTGGTAACATGATGTGTTGCCTGTTTAGTCATTTCAACAGAAAAGGTGGGATGGCAGAACCTCTGTGGGGGCTTATTTGGTGGATGTTTTGGGCTCTGTCCTTGCGCATCTGTGGCTGTCCTCCCCCAGATGAGCACTTGAAGCCAAATGTGAGGGAAGTGTGGAGCTGCCATCCTTGGGTCCTTGTCCGGGGAATACCACTGAGGATGTGGTGAGTGGGGCTGTGCTCCCCTCTGGCAGCAATCAGGGGAGAATGTGCAAACAAGCAAGTGTAAATGCAAATGTTCACGTCTAACACTGGTAGAGATTTATCCAAATGATAGGGGAGTTGATAGCAGGAAAATGAAAAAGAAGAAAAAAACGAGGAAATCTGAACCATCCAGTTATTCTTGGGTGGAAATTGCTTAACTTAGATTTGCGGTCTTAAGTAAACGTGCACATTAAAAGAATGCTGACCTTTAAAAACGTGAATTTAGATGATTTGCTATTGTTGCTGGTTAAAGCATATGCACTTACAGGCAGCAGAAAATACCATAAGCCTGTGAGATTGGGAATGCACCATGGAAACAAACAGCACCCTGGCAAAATAAAGAGGTGTTTCCTCAATGGATCTCCATTAGAGAGCTCAGCAGAGTTCCTTCTGAGCCCTGCACGCAGGGATACTCCAAACTTCTCTAAGAAAAATGCACGGCGAAGTGGGGAATTAAATGGCATCATCGTGCTTTGCTGTAAAACAAAGAAGGCTTTTATGAGTTTGGAGCCGAAGTGATAAGTTGTGGATCCATTGTGTTGGAATGCGATGAAATGAATTCCTCGGGGAGATAAGGATGTAGAAATGTAGTGCTGCCCTCCAGTGGCGGCCTGGGGGGGTTCGGAGCCAGCGCTCGCAGGATGTTGGCTGGAAGGCAAACAGCAAACGTGCAAATATTTCCTGAACGACTCGGTGGTGACAGTTCAAATGTCAGGGCAGCGGCGGAGAAGAGGGACGTGAGACACAGCAGAATTTGCCCTAGTCTGGAACAGCTGAATTGGTGGCTTTGTCCAACGTTCTTCTCAGCCAGAGGAAAGAACTCTTCCCTGCATGCCACATTAATCCTCTTTGCTTTTAGTTTGCAAAGTCTTCTGCTCTAGGTCATGAGGAAAGGAGTGTTCATGGATGAAATGAGCCAAAATTATGAATTGTCTGAGCAGACTCACCTTATAAAGGGAGATAATGTCTTTGTGGAGAGTGCCAGCATAGTCTAACATATGCAATTAAAGTAATTTTCCTCTTGTTTAAACTGTGGTAATAAGTCCCCTCCACACCCCTTAAGTCAGTTTGCCTCTTTAACATGGCATGGAAGAGAAAAGAATAAGTTATATAAGTGATGCAGCAAGCTGCTAGCTACAAACATTGTGTCCTGTGTGAGACTTCAGCTGTTGCCTTGCCAAAGCAATTACCAGTCCCTCTATGATATTAGGGAGAGCACAGGTAGCACAGTATTAGAGAATGCCTAAAGACGTGTCTTTCCTTGTGATCTTAGCAGCAGCAGGGCTGCTTAGTGAGGGTTAAACTTTCCTGTCCTGGTATGGTGTTTTCTGAGGCTGCTGCTCTATCTTCATCTTCTGTGCAAAATATGGTTTCTGTTTCCATTTGGTTAAAGTTGTGCAAGACAAATTCAGGAAAAGAATCTGAGCCTGGCAAGACTAGGAATCCTAAATACAGCCATTTGTCTTATGGTTGAGGTTCTGGGAATACCAGACTGTTTCAGATTCACAGAGTGCCCCACAAGGGAATCTGGAATCTGGGAGGGGCTGCCTTACTCCAGTGTTTTGAGAAGACAACGGATATGTGTGAGGGGAAAGAGTGAGATCCAGAGGGGAATGGTATGAAAGGCACTTGTTGAAAAGTTTCTTTGTGTGTATTGATATCAATGTAGATAAAAGGAATAGCATAGAGAACATTGAAGGCAAAGAGTTTTGATCAATGTTTGTTGCCTGTGCAGAGTCTTCAAAGACCCAAATGAGAAGTAGGACTTCCTCTGGGGACGTCAGTGGACAGTCTAAGGAACACTGATCAGTCAGGCTTCTCTTTATCCATGCTTATCAGGCATATCTCCTTCCTATTCATGTTCTGCTCTTAATGAAAGCAATGCTGCTTGGAAGACAAAAATCAGTTTCTGTGGGTGCAGAAGCCCTGGAAATATGGGCAGCCCTATGAACAGACACGTACCTGCACACACACACAGAGCAGTTGTAGCTAGTCTGGACCTTTCTGGTGGCACCTGCTCTGTTTGCAGAGGCTTCTCTGTAAGATACACACAGCAGGTGCTGCAGGTTATCTCTGGGATTAGGAGTGAAGAGCAGTCCCTTTGAACATGGAGCCAGGAAGTCAGAGCATGGTGCTGGAGCCCAGTCAAAGACCTCACTCCAGAAAATCCTGACCTTCTCTAAGTTGCTGTGAATGAGGCAAAAGCCTTTCCTTGGTGGGCTGATGTTTGATTCATCTCCATGACTGTTCCACTCCAAGGGATACTCTCTCCTATTAACATGAGACATTCTGGCTCAGATCCATTGGTCAGGGTATTCTTTGGTCTGTCCTGAATCTGTTTGAATTCAGAGTCTGGCTGTAGTAACCGATGCTGATTTTTGATGCAGGGAGATGCAGATGCTCTGCAGAAACCGCTTAGTGATTTTATGGACACTTGGAGGCAAGCTGGATGGAAACTTCCAGGGATGACCAAGTCCAGTAATCCAGTTATGGGCAGGGAGTAAAGTATCATGTCAATTCACATAGATGTTAACTCATAATCCACTACACTGATGTACATGTAATATTCTTATAATGACAGCCTGAGGCTTTAAACCTTATCAGACTTCTGAGCATAGAAGATCAGACTGAAGCACGTGACAGCTGAAGCTACTACACATGAAACAACAGTGAAATAGTAATTTGTTAATGTATTGTTACATCTGTCCCTTCATGTGGATATTTTGTCCCACATCAGACAGAACAACACATCCAGGAGCAGGTGTTGTTTTCTTGAATATTTTGTTACATCTGTTCCTTCATGTGGATATTTTGTCCCACGTCACACAGTACAACATATCAAGGAGTTGGTGCTGTTTTCCTTGCTTTTCCCAGCTGTCCCACCCCCCTAACCCCACCTGGCTCTCCAGTGTTGCCCCTGCGTTACTGTGGTTTAGTGCTTCTCATTGATTTTAGTTCAGCAAGTAGTCTGGGGGTATCTCAAACAGAAGAAAAACACTCAACAGGGGAGCAAACAACTGCTCTGTGCTTGGGAACATCTTCACCTTTCATCAAGCCTTGCAGAACTGCTCTGAGGCTGGAATGGGAAGCAGTAGCTGGCTCCTCGGGTGTCTTTTATTTTGTGTGAGATGCAGTCTGTGTCCAGGATGTTCCCCAGACTACCTGCAGGGGTTCATTTGCGTGAGAACCACACTTGCAGCATCCTTCAGGCATCGGGTAGAAGACAGCAGTCGGATGTCTCAGGAAGTTCCTGCTGCCCCAGAGCTACAGAGCCAAGAACATGACTTTGCTTCCCAGCACAGCCGTTGCCTCTCCTGCTCCGGGGGAGCGGAACCCCTGCAGTGGAGCTCTCTGTCGGCTCAGCCACGCAAAGCTGCGAGCGGCAGGAGCTGGGAGCCGTTTTCTGACGGCCTTGGCAGATCCCCACAAACACCAGGTATCTGTCAAACTGAATTTGCCGGTTCCTCCAGCTGCCCTGGGGAGTTGTAAGTTCCTTGAGCCTCGTTCCTACCCGCATGGAAGCTAAAACACATGACTGCTCTGCCAGCAGGGCTGGTAAATTCCAAGAAGCCCAGATGCTGGATTCACAGAAATTACAACCCTGCTGACCACACTGGTAGAAGCAGAAATGTTTTGGAGTTTCATGAGCCTTAGCTGTTTCTCCATGTCATTTACAAGTTCCAATTGTGCATCTGCGTAAAGGGCTTTGGCACAGGCAGCCGGAGCTTTCCGTGGCTGCAGTCGCAGCCAGCACAGTGCACAAGCAGCTCTTGGAGCCCTTGCAGTGCTGATGGATTCTCAGCAGAGCCTCTAAACCTGGTGGTCTCTGGCCAGGATGATTTGGAGCGTGTTCCTCCTGTTGATTTAGCAACTTCATGGATGGGATATAATCTAGCACGTCACTAATGACCTTGTATTTATTGGAGCCTGAAATTAATGATTCAGAGAGATAATAAATTCTTCTTCCCAGCCAACAAGTTTGGAAACCTCTCTGTAGTATCTTGATGTGGAGGGAGGTTGGAAGTAGAAAAATCAAGTTATCAAATAATAAGTATATGACTGTTGTGATTTTTCTACAGAAATATTTAGATGACAGCAGTTTCTAAATTCTGTCAGTGTTTTCCTCTGCTTAGAGACCAGACATGATGTATTTAGATGGTAAAGAGGGCAGTTTTTAGTTTTATAAAGTCAGGATAAATTGGCTAAAATCACATCTTACCCTTGTGTTTTGTCTCTCAGAATTTACAAGTACCCTATCAGCTGTAGGTACTGCACTGAGAAAGAAAAAACACTCCAGTTTTCTTAAAATATCTGACATTTGGAGAATTTGTTAGAAAAAATACAGAAGTGCTGAATTTATTTATTTTTATGGACAGCAGGCATTATATTACATCAGCTATTTGTATCAAAGGATTGTAAATGTACTTGATGTCTTTCCCCTTCGTGTTCTGTAGACACCATTGAGGTAGAAACAACTTTTTTCCTAAGTGTGTAAAATGTACAAGTTGAATCTTGCCACTTTGTGACATTCGGAGCCTGGACTTTGCAACTTTAACATTCTTTCAGCATTGTTTTTTAGGGGTGTAGTTATAAATGTAAGGGCTCATCTGTAATATAAATTGATGAGAACCAATAGAATAGGTAATATATATTGAAAAATAACATGGCTGCCACAATAGGTTGGAAAATGGCAGGAGAAAAAAAAAGAAGTTTGTATTTGGTATTTATATGGTATAATAAGCAGAGTAAGAAAAATTGATCCAGATGGGATATTTCTTATATCTGTGTACATTACCACCTAAAACTGTGTCTGTGTCAAGAGGCAAACAACAGCAATGATGGAAAAGGAGATTTCTAGTTGAATCTGCACTTCCAGTGCCTTCCTTTGTGTTCCCTTTGCAAACATGAGCGCTTTTGCTCTGAGGGTGTCTCAGTACGGTGGGGAGGTCGAAGAAGCTGATCAATCATAGAAAATATTCTGGAAATGCTTCCCTTGGTAGCTGACACACGGGTTGTTAATCATTCCCTTTGCCTGAAAAACGGAGCATGGCAATATATCTTAATGTCAGAGCAGTTTTATGTGTCCAGACTCTCTCACTCTGGCTCTGCACATCACAGGAATCGTGCCAGTCTTCCCTCCTGATGTAACTCTTCCTTCACGATGCTGTGGGCAGCTCCACTTCTGGGTGGCTGCTCTGCACATGTTTTTTCCATTATATTAGTAGCAAAGTGACCTGGCACTTGTGAATCTTCTTGCACCCTGCCCCCCTTGACTGGCAACTCTGCCTCTTGTAATTAGGCATTGGATAGAATGTGCTGGAAGGAGCAAGAGGGCAGATTCCACTGATTTGAAAATTGGCCTTGATGTGTGTGACTCTGAAGTTAATTTTGTCAAAGCCATTGATGAGTAAAACTTTCCTTGTGTTTTCCCTTTTTGATTAAAGTTAACTCCTACATTACGACCTTATTACTCGCCTTGTATATCTCAAGTATAATGGTTGCAGCTGCTAAGAGAGTAATTAAACTTCAAAGCTTTGTTATTAAAGACTCAGCAAGGACACCCCAAAGCAGAAGAATTTGCAGCAGTTAAGACTGTACAAATCCATCCTTAACAAGTCCGTAGTGAGTAGGGATTATGTAGCACAGGAATAGCATTTTCTGTGTGGAGGATCCTTGCAAAATCTGAACATAATGAACTGCATGGAGTACAGTACACAGCTGAATGTTCCAGGATTATGATTTTGGGATTTTCTGTATTTCTTTTAATAGACATGGCTTTGCCTTGAAGGGCGTAGCTGAAAATCATTTCAGATAAGCAGGATTCTGCAGTCCAGGATTTTGTCTTGACAGTCATCTATAAAAAATGTTAGTGGATGTTTCATTCCAAAATAATGAACAAAAGCCTCAATTCTGCTGTTAGATCTGGGTTTATGAATCATCAAAAAGTGCATTAACCTATGTGTGTGGGTGGCTAAACTGCAGCGTGTGCCCCGAGCTGTTGCTCCATCAGGACTGTGGAGTCATCCAGAAGGGTGGACAGCTTTGTGCTCTTCCCTGTCTGTGCTGAGGAATGGCCCAAGTGGGAGGTGGATTAAGCAGAACTGGGAGCCCGTGGACCTCCGTGCTCGTTACTCAAAGGCTGCAGCCTGCAATGGGCATCTCTGGAGCACAGCTTTGGGTGTAACTGATTGCATGAGCCTGATGGAATAAATATGGCATCTAAACATTTCCAAGCATGCAGTCAGGGGATGGGGGGCTGTCATTTAAAACATCCTCTACTTGCTGAGATACTTGGCCAAGATTCAGAGGCTGTGTAAAGTTATCTGGAAGTCTTCTTTGGGTCCTTAAAGGAGGAATTACAGATTCTCTCTTTTGATACCATAACCTGTTGTACCACAGTCACCTTATTTTCTTTCCTCATTGCCAAGGCTTCCTCCCCTCACCAATGTTTTATTGTTTCTTTGTTACTTCTCCCATTTCCTGCAGGAATTGTGGAATAACGTGGTAAAATTTGCATGATCTTTGGGAAGAATTACTGTTTCTCATATGCACTCTCAGTTAATAGATTTTCAGCTAAGGTAAAGTTTGAAGGAGCCCCTAATGAGCACAAGTACAAAAAGAAATGAATCTCCATTGCTACATGTAGTGAAGCTGTAGAGCTCCTTGCCTCAGGCATTATGGATGCTGTAACTTAGATGTGTTTGGGGGAATATTGGACAGGTTTGTGAAAAACCAATTTGTTAGGGATGCTACATGCATGGAAACATATGTCTGAGGGAGTTCAGGAGCCACAGATTGTTGGAGAGCATTTGGGAAAATACTACTGAGTTTACCTCATACTTGCACCTTGTTTTAGTTGCTGCCAGGTGAATTAGTTGGATCTTTGGTCTGTTATCATTAAGATAAGTTTTCTTGTAGGGAATGCCTACCTCAGATAAGTTTTTGTTTGTATAGAGAGATTCCTAGGAAATACCAGTCTGATTTCTACTGCCTTCAAACGCAGTGAGAGCAGAGGGGGAGATTAAACACATCAGCATTTAATTAATGCCTTATCAAATGCTTCCTCCTTGTTCTCTCTTCATTTCTCTCCTGGCTCGTCCTGTTGTGAGTGAATGTGGTGCTCTGTGGCTGAAGTGCAGCATCTCATTTGCACACTGTTCTCTGGCAGAGGCTGAACCAGGGAGTGGCAGCAAGTAATGGAAAGGGAGCTTTCCCTCTGGGATGGCAAAGGAGTCCCAGGGCAAGAACTGCTGAATACTCTCTTGGCACTGAGAATAAGGGAAGTGAGGAGAAATACAGTTAATGCCATTTTCTTGTGGAAAGAAGTGTGAAAGGGAAGGAAAATATATGGGGGAGTAAATGGTCCCTGTTTTGCCTCTACCTTTTTTCTGGTGCGGTTTTGGTGAGGGAGCTCTGAAGCTGGCCATGAGCATTCAGCAGGGAGGAGGGAGGCAAAGAAGTTATGGAAAAACCAAGTGCAAGGACCCCATCACCTTCTGAGACACTCTGCCCTGACATTTCACTGTGAAATGTCATTTTCAAGTGGTGATTCCAACCACACATCTTTCTGTTTATGTTTCTTCCTGTCTTTCTGCAAATCCTCCCTGGGGAATGCATGGACATTATCGGGGATCGGAGCAGCTCGGTGGTTTGTTTTCCCTGCGAAGCTGTTTCCCTCCCTCCCTGAATCAGCTGCATTCCCGCGGGAGAGGCTTCCTTCCTCCCCCTTGGCTGGGTTGATCTCTTCGGGCTGGGGCTGCTCGATGCCGTGTGCCGCAGCAGCCGTGGCTCTTCTCTGCTGCAGCAAGTGCTGCCTCCTGACACTGCCTCCCCTGGGCCATCATTAGCAGGGTGGAGGCTCTTTACTTTCCTAGAAACAGGAAGAGAAGAAGAGCCTGAGAGATGGGAGGCCTGAACAATCCAGAGTTAGATTACAGTATGAACTCCATGACATCAGCTCCCTTCAGCCTTCCCACCCACTGGCTTTCTCACGGCATTTCTGCTTAGGCTGGTCAGGATCTGAAGATATCTATAATAAAATGCTAATTATTTTGTGGTCCAAAGGGCCAGAGCTGCCAGTCCCACTCCTCATGACTGATGTCAGGAATATGGAGAGCTGCACATTGAACTGCACAGGTAACTGCATTTATCTAACAGGCCAAAATTCAGAGCACTTCAGAACTACTGCCAAGTGATACAGTCACCTTCAAGTCTTGTAAATTTAAATAAAACCTACAAGGAGTAGTAAGGTTTTTCCCATCCTTTTTCTGCTAGCTCCTTTCTGCAGCAGTTATTCCTCACACCTTGTGTGCACTTGGTCCGTGGAACCGTGCCATTCACTCATGAATGATGTGCTGGAGGCATTTTTGGCAGTAGTAAAGGTCAAAATAAGTAAAGCAATAAATAAAAATGTTTGGTGTATTTCCCCTTTAATTCATCTCTTCAAAAGTGATAGGCAAAAGCAAAGGAAAAAAATTAATGAAAGACCAGTGTTTGTAAGTCTTGGTAGCCTTGAATTATTTTCCCAGGAAGGAAAAAAAACGGGGCTAAGAAGCCACTTTGGTTTCCTTTGGAACCTTAGTGCCAGCTGGAGACAATGTGGATCTCCATGTGCAGGAATCCAGGTTCTGTATGGATTCTGTAGGTCCCAGTTCCATGTGCTCCCAGACAAACCAAGGTGTGGATTCTCCGGAGGGGCTGGAATGAATTCAGTGGCACTGCCTGAGCTGCAGTGCCATGAAAGTGTCACTTACCTTTCCAACCTTGCAGACAACATCTGCTTCCTCAGGCTCCTGGTCTTGCTTCTGGAATTCCTCTTGCCCCCAGCCACATTTCCTGCCTCTGGAAGGTGCTCCATGTCTCTGCACGCTCGGCAGCACCTCCAGACAGCTTTGGGATATGCAAATTCCTCTCTCTGGGGAATGGTTCACTCTGAGGATTTAACCTGTGCACCTGTGCCAGCATTTCTCATCTCCAAATGCGTGGATTGAGGATCTGAATACCCATTTAACTTCCTACCAGTGGAACATAATGAAACACGCCTTTGGGTAAAAAAATGTCGACAATTTGTGGGATGGAGATGAATTCCAGATCCTCATTCTTATTCAAAACTTGTGGCCAGACTCATCTCTGTGTAGAAGAAATGGGTAAAATTCACATGGAGACAGCCAGGAGGTTGCATTTAGTTTTTGAACTTCAAGTCTGAATAGGAATAATGAATGAAACAATGTCAGTTGTCTCTGCTGTATCCTAATTATGTTCTGAGACATCCCCTTGCCCCTCAGAGCGCTGTGGGGGTGATGTTCTGTCTGTCAGACTGCAGGTAAGATTTGCCAGGTCTTTTGGAGCAGTTAATACCAGCAGGTTCTGTGCTGGAGTTGATATCTTGCTGCTTCCTTCAGCTTCAAGGTCACAAATTCATGAGGGCTGGGATGCTCAGAATGGAGATACAAGACCTCCAACATATCCATGGATGTACTGGAGGGTCTGGGTGCTTTGCTCTGAGCCAGGGCTTAGCTGGAAAATTGTGGTGTGAATAGAAACTGTGCTGGTGAGGCTCAGATTTCCTTTGGAGACACAAGAACCCAAAGAGCCATAAAAGTCTGTCAAATGAATATCTTGCACTTGCCCAGGTGTCACACCCCATTAAAATGGGATAGCTTTGTTCAGTCCCTGAGGGAATTGCTGGTGTTAGTGTTACACACTGCCCTTCGCTGTGCTCCAGTTCCATGTGGCTTCTGCTCCACCAGCAAACAAAGGGTTCCTCTCTGCTTTTTCATTTGCCTCATGGAAACATATATACAAATCCATAGGTGTGCTTTTGTGCATATATTATAACAATACAAAGCAGATTGTAAATAGTTTTGTAGTACTTTGAAATAGTTTCAAGTAATTTGGAAATCCTTTTGACAGAAGTGACTCTTGCCATTATCATTAAGTTTTAGGTATGTCATGTAAGTTTTGTATGAAGAGAATGCATTGTTGAAGTAACCACCTGAGGCAAGGACACAGCTCTGTTCCTTCCATTTTTTTCTCCCAACCTGGTTCTAACTGCAGCACCCTAATCTGGGAGGGAATGAGGTGTCCCACTGAAAAGCACCGGTACCTTCAGATTTCCCCCTTGAGGAAAGGCTGTGTAGGAGAGCTGTCAAGGTTTTGGTAGGATGACATTTAGCTCCTGTGCCACCATCATCATATTGCAGCTGTTCCTGTTAGGAACTCCTGGATGCTTGTTTAGATGCTGAAGGCAATGCATTAGGAACTGATGGTGAGTGATTATTATCCAATCAGTTCCTGATGCAGTATCTGCGACATCAAAAACTCTGCAGTGGTTTCGGTTGCCATTTTTTAATTTTAAACTTCAACTGTTGAATCTTAACGAGGTCAATGTACAAGGAAGAAAAAAACCTCCAACTTAATTGCACCGCTGAGGTTTTTTTTAGGAAATTTATACCTCTTATCTAAGAAATGCTAAGGATAAATATTACCAAGAATCACTCTCGGTAGCACTGCTGGAGAGCATTATACATCTCATGCAAATTTTACTTTTAGTTCTTCAAACCTGTTGTTTTCTGGTTGAATACTTGAACACAAATTAGTCAGCAAGTGTGTTCTGCTTCTCAAAAGGGCAGGAAATGATGTAGGTCTGCAGCAGGGCGAGTCTGCAAATTCCCTGTGTGTGAGTTGTGAAATTCAGGAGAAGCTCCAACCCTGTGCCAGCGTGGGTGGGCTTTCTGTATGCAGCACTTTGGCAGTGAGAACTACAGACCTAATGTTCCTGTCCCATTTCTCCCACTTGTGCTGGATCAAGAGAAGATACTGCATTGGAAAGGAATTATCTATTTCCAGACCTGAGCCTTGAGTGTCCTCTGGATGGGTGTGTGCCAGAGATGTTTGTCCATTTGCTCCAGGTCTGGGTGCACTAAGAGCAGATTGCACACCCCACTTAAGCAGCGTATGGTCCTCACAGCCCTCAGACATCAGGACTTCTGTTTTCACCCACTTTGTTTGAAAGTCAGTGATTTTGGGGACAGTTGGGGTTTGTGTTTCTGTTTCAGGCCTAAAATGAAATAATCTGAAATGTGTCTGACTGACTGATTTAGTGAAGCTGCTCTTCCCACAGGGCTGCCCTGGTGGTATTTAACTGGTAACTTGCTTTGTTACTGCTTTCTTGGCACACGTGGTCTGTCCTAAAATGCTCTGCAATCTGTGTCCCACAGATATTTTCACTGAATTCAACTTTGGGTATGGAAGACATATGCTTACAGGACAGGGGAGTGTCAGGTGACATGTGGTGACTAATGAGAACTAAATCCATATAAATGTCCTGCACAAGCTACACTTTTACATCAGAGTTACCTCTGTTAGCAGTTCCTGAGGCAGCAATGGTGTCCCTTCACCACGGCTGTTTCAGACAGGGAATTTTATCTCAGAACGATTTTCTTCTAAAATTCTGCAGGACTAAAAAGATCATACTTGGTCTTGTTGAGCATCAGCTTCTGTACATCAGAATGAGCCATCTTTTAGCAGGTTCCTTTGCTCCCTAGTGTAAAACAGGAATATTTTCTGGCAGGCTACAGATACTCCCTAGAATCTCACACATAAATAAAACTTAGGGATGTATCTCTAAGGATTGGCCATCTGGAGCTTTCAGCCACAAAACTGGGGTATAATAAATGTATTTTATGTGCTCTGGCTATATATATTTCTTTCTGTTATGTATCCATAGGCTGACTAGAGCCATCTAATGTTAACGGGAATCTTGTATTGATTTCTGCATCTTTGGATTGTTACTTTTGAGCAGGGGAACTTCAACTGTAGACAAGTTACAAGAATCCTGACTGGTTTGAGCTGGGCCGTTACCAAGGTCATAAACATGGGAAAAATGGATTGCAATTGTTTTGGGTAATGGAAAATTCAGCATAGAGGGTGGTTCTGGTGGAACAACAGTCTTTGAACTTGTGAAAAGTCTGGACACAGAACTTTGTGTATTTTAAAATAATTGCAGATGCAAAGGATTAAACACAGAAAAGTCATCGTCAGCGTTATGGTTCAGGGCTAAATCAGTGGCTTCAGGAGATATTTTGACAAGTAACAGTTTCAGGATGGTTGAAATGAGATGTGACTTCAGAAAAAGCTGTGAACACAGTTAATGAAGAGATTGTTCTGCTGCTGCAGGATGCTGCAGCAGGGAAGCTGGGAAAGGCAGGAGTGGCAAGGCAAAGCCTGGAGATCGGTGCATGGTCTGGATAAGGCCGTGAGGTTCATCCTGTGTGCGTGGCGTGTTTGGCCTTTGAGCACTGCAGAAAAGTCTCTTGGGTCTGTAACGAAGGTGCCATGCAGCTCTGCTCATCCATTAGAGCAAAGAAGTTGCTGTGTTTAGCATAATCCCAGCTACGACTGTGAGAGAGTCATTAACTGCTCACAGTTGCCAGCTGAGATTAAGCCAACTCACAGCCATCCAGCTTAGGCCTGCAAGTGGGTTCATGTCAGCTCCACTTCTCCCCTGAACGTCCTACACAGGAAAAAATGGCATAATTCCACAGGCAGCACCTGGTGCTGTGGATATCTGTCATTAAAACATTTAGGTTCTCTCTGCATCTTCTCTGAGAGAACTATTATTAAGCAACTTGCTGAATAAACCTGGTTTATTTGGTGATCTTTGGCATGCTCCAGTCTGGGTGTGAACTGATAAAGCAGACTTGTTCTTTCTGGTTCAGCTTATTTGGCTCCCCTTGTATAGTAAGGAATACAATAAAATTCCCATTCAAGAGAGCTCTCTGACTTCTGAACAAAAGCCATTTATCTAAAATACCTAAAAATGATGTGCCTGTTTCTTCAGCTCCTTCACTTACCTCCTTTACTGCTCCTGGAACTCTGCTGAGCAGCGCCCTCAAGCCAGGGTAGCACACCTGGATAGGAAACTAACCAAACCCTGCTTTCCTGTTGGGCACTAAAGCTCATATGTTTAGGGATGAAGTGCCAGAACTGCAAACAAGAAAAGAATCCAAAAAGTTGGATGTACTGGAGATATTGATAAAATTAGAAGAAATGCAGGTATTGAGATATTTTTTTTGGAAAAATGCCATTTGAAAGTTTTCTAGAAGATGAAGCAAAACATCAAGTTGTTTCCTAGAGCTGTTTACCTGCAGGACACGATAACAAGATCCTTCCCTGTGTGTTTCATCGTGGTTTGCTGTAAGAGCAGCACAATGAATCAACTGTTCATTCCCTGCAGGAAACCTCTGGCTGCTGGAGGGGCAACTGCGGGCCCACAGCAATTCCAGGGAAATCCTTGCCCTGCCTGAGCCCTCCACCAAACAACAGGGCTTGTGCTGGGATCAGGGGTTTGTGCAAGGTTGAGCTGCTTTCCTTTCCTTGCCCACAGAGCACAGCCTGGGCCATTGCTGATGGGGAGCTGTTGGATTAGCTCTGGGGTAAATTCCCAGCAGCCTTGGAGCCGCTCGGGAAATCCTCAGGAACACCAAGCTTCCTCTGGAACAAACCAGAGGCAGGCCTGGCAGGTGGTCTGATTATGTTTGCTCAGCCAGATCCGCAGTATTTGCTAGACAAAAGAAGGCATCAGGTGGTACAAAAAGTCCTGAACAAAGCTCCAGCTGAACACAGACATGACCAGACTTCCTCATCTGTTGCAGATCTGGGAAGGTGAAGGGAAAGGAGAAGGCACAAGGAGCAGGAGATGCATCATTTCTGTTGGCTCTTGTGTGGCAGGCTACTGAACACTGCACTGGGGAGAATTCTGATTTCTTTGTGTTTCTTTTGTAGGGCTTCAGTTGCTTTCCATTGGTGACAAAAGAGTTGCAACTGTGTGGGTCAGTTCCTGTAGCTGCTCTTCTTGTTTGGTGGTTTTTGGCCAGTGCCCTTTCCTTGCTGCCAGCCCTGCAAGCAGTGCTGGCTCTCAGGAAAATACAATTTTGGCACAGCACTGAAAGCAGAGGCAGTTTGCTCTGGGTGGAGGATGGCTCTGAGACTGGGATTTTTTTAAATGTAGGCCTCCAAATGTATGATTGTGGAACTTGTGTGGAAGCAGAGGCTCCAAATGAGTAGGAGGGGACCATTTCTAGACAGGAATTAAGACAAGTCCTACAATAACATGGTAAATAGATATGGATTAGTAGTACAGAAGGCCCCAGTACAGGTTGGATGTTTTTCTAAGGCTAAATACCATTTTCTGTCTCATAGCTTCCCTATGAGTGACAAGGTGCTCCAAGTTCCTGAAAGGTTGGACTGTCCTTTCCTTTATCTGTGGTGCATAAAAGCCTTATGGTAAAAGAGCGTTAATCTTGCTCTAACTCATGTAATCCTGTAATTTAATCTGTCTCATGCTGCAGAGACACAGAGGGGACAGAGCAATTGCACCCAGGCAACCTCAGCCCTGGCACTTCAATTTTTCATTGCTTGACTCTTCAGCTCTTCAGCCTTGATGAACCCATGGCACAGCTTTTTATTTTTATTTTACATGGATGTAATAAGATTATGATTCAAAGAGAATTTAGAACTCCCAGATCAAAGATTAAACTAAGAATCTTAAATTTTTATCTTTTTTTTTTTGTATTGTAATTTGCAGTGTGAACCTTCAGTGAAAAGTCCAGATATAATAAAGGTTTGCTTACATTTGGATTTGAATAAATAGAAGTGGTGCTCCAGCTCCACATGTTGCTAAAAGTAAAGATTCAGATTTTTTTTTTTTTTTAAATCAGAAATTAAGGGATAATCAATGTTTGAAACCTGTTCACCTCACCAGGAACTCTCCATTCACTTGCTGCAGCTACAGATTTGTGTTACCAGTCTGCACATTCTCCTTACTGGTAGAAAGTGTTTAAGCATTTTCTTTCTGTTCTGCAAAAAGGGTTTTTTTTTAAGTCTGTGCTACTTAATTTTCCACTATTGCAGCATGATGGGTTCCAACTAGTTCCCTAGCTTTAGTGCTCATTTGTATGTCTTGTTTAAAAAGATTTGTTCGTAAATAGGGAGATGGAAAGAAATCATTAGAGGAAGGATGAAAGGCTTCTGGAATAATCCCATGGAAGATAATGCAAAAACTTGTCTTGATTTCACTGAGGCAGGATTTTATCCAGCAAATAATAAGTGCACATTATTGCCACTGGTGGAATTACTATGGTTTTTTGATGAACTCTTGAAACTTGCTGAAAAATTGTTTTTTTCTCTTATTTTCTCTTGTTTTGGTTAATGCAATGGCAGCGTTCTGAAGGTGAAGGTGTGAAAGGTAATTCTGGCAGGATGACAAGAGAAGAAGTATTTAAAATGATGTCAGAAACTTAAAGCATACAAGATGAACCAAAAGAGCCTCTTAACCAGAACAGTCATAAGAAGAAAATCATATAAAATAATCAAGGGATTAAAATTTGAGATTAGCCTGGAGTGATTCTAGCACTGATCCGAGCCAGGCTTTGCTTTCTTTCTCAGGGCTGGATTTGCCAGCACAGCTTCTTTTTGGGGCATTTTTTTATCAATCCAAATGAAAGGACAAGTTCCACTTTATTCATCAACAGAAGTTTGGGAAATGTGTGGCACTCTGTTGATGTTTCTGCAGGGCTTGGGCTGGCTGAATAATTTAAGAGGGATTTCAAATATTTGAGTGGAGTAGTCAGATAAATTTTTAAAAATCATACAAGGTAACTGATGTTTTTATTGCACAGCATTTTATGGCTTACTCAAGCAGTGGAGACTCAGTAGACAAGAACAAGTTGGCTCAATAAAAACAAGGCTAAATTGTAAGGGTCTGATTGGGGACAATGCATCTGTGTTCCAACTTCAATTTTGCCTCCAGACCAGAACTAATACATAAAGCTTATGTTGAAACAAACTTGGTATTGAAATGAGTGGGGCTTTGCCATCGTTTGGAGTTATTCTGGGATGTCACCACAGGTTTTATTTGCAGATGCTGACAAGTCAATTGTACCCACATGCACAATTATCAGCCCTAATTGTGGTATTGCAAATGCCTGCCCTCATCATTTGTCAGTTAACACTTGTTTGAGAAGAACAGATTAAATTCATGGCCTTATTTCAGTCTTTATGTACATTCCAATCTAGAATAAAGGTGGTATCTCTTCTGGAAGAGTAGTGGTTTCTTGGCAAGTGCTGGGAGCTGGGAAACTGGGAATGCAGCAAGGGTGTGCAGACTGAGGATATATTTCTTGTAAACAGGGAGAACAGAGGAGATGTAAAAAGAGGAAGTAATAAAAAGTGTGGAAATCACAGATCCTTTACAGTAAGGGGTGGAGCACAGCTGCTGGATTTTGTGGAGTTTTGCAATGAGAGCCCAAACCCTTCCAAGAACACTGTTGTGCTCCTGTCTGCTGGACCCAAGTAGAGTTAGGTTTGTGTTCCTCCCCCTGGAATAACGCTCCTGCACTGGAAAACACCCACATCTTCCCCACTGCTCCCTTCCCCTGCAGCTGCTGGCAGAGCTGCAGCCCTGAGGAGGAGGCAGCTCAGCTTCCCCTGTGCCCATGGGAGCTGAGGCACAGCCTGAGTGGTAACTTTGCATCCCAGGGAGGTATTTGACTTCTCAGCAGGAAGCAAGTGGATATGAGGGCTCTTCATAGGGACAAGTGGTGTCTGAGAGTCCTCCAGCTTGGCAGAATCATAATCCTGCTTCTTCTGTCTTGCACAAAAAGCTCAGCATCACCATTGATGTCCTTCTAGCCAAAATCTGTGTGAGTGTTGTTCAGGTGGAGGGAGTTTGCTGGGGTGGAGGTTCTGGTGCAGTGATGGGAGCTGCCTTGGGAATGCATTTCTGAGCAGGATCAATGCCTGGATGTTTCAGGAACAAACATCTTTCTGCCCCAATAAATATTTGTCCAATTAATTTGTTCGATGTCATTGAAGTGGGATGAGCTAAGACTTCACAAATATCAATTCTAGGAACATTTTTAATGACAAAAGGAAAAGTTACTTTATTCTTCCCATGAAGGCCTGCATTGCTGGGTATTCTCTTCTTTCAAAGTGGCTTATTCTTGCTTCCACTGTGTCCAGAGCTTGATATGAGAATGTTCATCAGCCAAACTCAAACTCATCAGCCCTTCAAATCATCATCACTTCAAAAGAGCTGAACTCATCCAGTGCTGCATGAATTGATCACCCATGAAAACCCAGTTGTGATTCAGCTCAGTTAACAGTAGCTATAGCCTAGTAATGGAATATTAAGCTCTCACAGTTGAAAAATAGCCTACAATAACTTTGTCCTTTAGTATTTTCCCAGTATCCAGCTGGTTAATTTATGCAGGTTTTATGCTTTTGTTTTCAATTTTTGACTCATGAAAATTATTAAGTAAAAAGCTTGCAGTCAGCTCCACGCTACTGTGGCAATTTGGATGGAATTCAGCTCAGCAGAGGTGCAGAGGCTGAAGAAGTGAACAGTTTATAATTACTGTGCACGAAGGTGCCAGATTGTAGAATCTCTACAGGTAATTGTGAGATTGCTATAAAGACATCACACTTGCCTGCAGAGATTTCCCAGTCTGTGACTTCTATCCAGGTTGAAGAAGACAGAGAAATGTTTCCTTTATCCTGTGTAATATTTTAGATTGAATTTTGAGTAAGAAGGGGGAGAAGGTTCTGTTGTTGAAAGATCAGATATAACTCAAGAAAACTAGGTAATAATATTGATAATTTTGATATTGTTTGGATGTGACACTGCATTCCCAGTGGAACCCTGGTCTCCAAGGGCTGCATTTTGGATTCCTCCCAATCAGCTGGGACTGAGAACCGCACCTTTCCTCTAAATTTCTGTTTGGGTACTTTTTCCCCAGCTCCATTTCTTTTGTTTTATCCCTACTGGAACAACTATGATTTTCCCCTTCTCAACACACATTCTATCTGTAATCAAGTGGCAACGATTTATTGTCTATGACCACTTCTCTCTGTCCCTTTTTTAGTCTCATTGTTGGTGTTGGGAAAGAAAGGAGAGAAAATTTGAGTGTTCTCCAGAGGCCATCACCATCCCTTTGGCTGCAGCCACGAGCAGTTTCTCTGGTACAAACCTCCCTCCTTCAGCCCATGTAATTCTCACCTCGTTTATGACTCTCCCACTTGTTATGTCTTGTTGTGCATTTTTACATTTAAATTGGGCTTTCGTTGAGGCACAAATTATGAATAGACTTGTACTGTGCAGAGCTTTAAAAAAGGGAAAAAAAAATACAAATGAATGAGAGGACTGTAGAGTTTCTAACCTTCTTCTAATTCCAAACAGTAAGTACAGGAAATAAAAAAAGGAAAAAATACCCAACTTTAACCTACTTTAATACTCTTTTTGTGAGCAGCAAAGGAGGCTATAAAAGCCTCAGATTAATTTACTCAGTTCTGGTGCAGAGCTTTCATTGTAAGAGATTTGTTTTTGCCAACACTAAGTGATCCAAAGAATTTGAAGGATGAGGAACAGATCTTTAGTGTCTTTTACTGTGAAAAATCTTTAATGTGCTTTAGAAGGAAACTAAAGACCACTATTTGTTTCCCTTTGTCTTTTGGAAGAGAAAGGATGTTTTGTAGCAAATTCTTGAAAAATCTGTGCAAAAGAAGTCTCCCTGAGATGTGACTCACTGTGACTGCTTGTACAGTATAAACAAATGAGAAACAGCTTGTGTCCTTGCTAAGCAGATTATCAGGAGAGGTTGAAAAGGTTCTTTCTAGAGAACAACTCATTCTCGTCATTTTTTGTAATGCTCATGGAGCACTAGGGAAGGGGAAATGAACACCCAGAGCCACATTTTCCCCTCACCACACCCTGCAGCACCAGAGGAATCAGCTTGTATTTAGGAGAAAGAAATTTAGGGTATGGGACATCTCAGTTTCACTGCACTTCTGTGTGTTTCTTGTGCTCAGCCCATCAGTCACCTCATCCTGCCCGTGCTGGGAGGGAACGGCACCATTAATGGAGCTCTGTTGCATCTTTCAGCACAGCAGCCTTTAACACAGCCACTAATAATCCCCACAGAGTGAGCAAATAGATAAATATAAGAGGGAAAACTCTCCTAAATACAGAAGGAAACCTTGCTGCTCTTACTGAGAGCTCTGCCCTCCCTGGCTGCCTGGGATCGAGGGTTGGACTCTCCCTGTTTCAAACACATCAGGCAAAACCTGCAGAACACCCTTGTTAAATGATGCACTCTGTTCTGCAAATTAATGAGTGTAGTCAGCCAAATTCCACATTCAAGGGAATGAAAATTTGCACTGCAAACTCTGATGTTGTGTTTCCAGACAATGAAATTAACTATTGTATAGCTCTGGAAAACCCTATAATGAGCGGGAGACCAATCTGTTGCTGCATCCCTTTGATGTGAGGAACAAAAAATGGGCTCTGTGTGCTGATTCACTTCTAAGCACAAAGAGTAACTCCATCCTCAGGCTCTGAAACTTTCCGAGTTTCTAACTAACTTTTTTATAGTTAATTACTCACGTTAATATTTGCCACTAGTGGCTTGAGGGGGTGTTGCATTAGAAAAATCACCGTCCTAAAAGTGCACAAGGCAACACATTTTTATGCATTTAACCAGGAGCTGGCTTTAGTATCTTTCCTATCTCTATATTTTGGTTTATGTTGTTCTTCTGTCATTTCACTCCCATGTACCTCTGGCAGCAAGGAAAATAAAACTTGCACAGGGCTTCTCTGGTGCCCTGACTGTTATTTCCCAGTGATCTACAACAATGGTTATTCAGTAACAGCTGGGCCATGTCTTCTTTAGACAAAGCCACCGTGGGGCTGAAACCTCCCATTGCTGGAGCATAACTGTTTCCCTGGAAACGGTTAACTAGCACGTGTTTTATTGTTTCCAACTGCTTTCCTGGGGTATTTGCAGGTGGTAGAAGATGCTTTCTTAAAGAGGGGTCATAACCTCGTGAACTTTCAGATGTCGCAACAAATTGGGGGACAAAAACATTTTTTTTTCTTTCAAATGGATTAAGTAAATCTTATTATCCAGCCTTTGCGAGACAGACGTAACTCGCAGTTTGATTTTTAGCATTATATCCAGATGCTGATACAAGCATTTCTGCTGTCAAAATTGTGTCTTGGGAATAGGAATCAGGACCCTATTCCAGTAAGGTTTCAAATAAACCCAGTGGGAACAATGCAGACATGAAGATTACTGTGATTTGCTTTTGTCCTGGGTTTTTGTCAGCTGTGATTCCTTTGCCTGTATGTATTTCTGGTGAATTTGATATTTCAGGGATTTATCTTAAAAATGCACTTGGGTCTACCAGATTTTTTAGGTTGATAGATCTCAGGATTAATGCAAAATTCCCTGTGAATATGGAAAGGATGGTAACCATGAAAAAATAACTTGCTTGGTATTTTAAGTTGAAAAACATGCAAGTTTACCTACAATGCAGACACATATGCATTTACGTGTGTATTAGTAAGTAAGGAAGCAGAATTTTGTCAGTAGGAACTACACCTTCATTCTTTCCTGTACCAAAATTAAATGTGCCTTACATATATATGTATTGAATTAAAAATAATAAGCATTTTTCTGTGGTTCACAGGAATGTTTGAGCTAGAGTGGTTTGCTAAGAGGAGGCAGTCCCAGGACAAAAGAGGGACAAGTAACATGTGACACAGACTAAAAATGTGGTTAGATTTTAATAAATTCAGCAAAATCCATTCCTAATCGAGTGGGATGAAGAGAGAGCTCCCTCTCCTGTCTGTTTGATAAAATTTATAGTGGCTATTTGTATGTTTACTTTGAGGTATAAATAAAGATAACGTTTCAGTGACCTGCTGGGAAGCTTGTAATAAAAGGTTTCATCTCTCTGGAAAGAGTGAGCAGGCAGTTAAAGCTGATCTATCCTTTTTTTGAGGCATTCTGAAGCTCTTCTGTTGCACTGGTAGTGTGAAGCCTTGTTTTGAAAAAGGTACCGGCTGTGTAACCTGATTTTATAGCATGCTCTGAACTAGGCACAAAACAAAGCTCCCCAAGCTTGGATAAGAAACTCTTCCAATTTTCCTGAAATTAACTCTGCCCAGTGGCAGGTTCAAGCCCTCAGGATCTTGGTTAATAATTAACTTTTTATTTTTTTGTTGTCTGAAGAACAATGCAAGTATTCAGGGCCTTCCTTCATGGAATTTGTTCAATGGCACATTTTTGAGATAGCGTTTTCTCAAAGGTACAGCCACGGTAGGTGTTGCTGGGCTGGCCCATCTGCTGCCTTTGTTACAGAGCACATACCTCATTTGTAGCTTAGATACCCCTGGGCCTGAGCTGGATCCCAGGCAGATGTGGAGAGAGTGAGGACAAAGTTTCTGTGCTCACAGCTGAGCTTTTCCCAAAGATTTGCAACAGATCCAAGCAGTGAAGGATTAGAGGCTACTGGTGACCGAGCCATGTCATCAGAAGAAAGCAAATAAGTCATGTCATGGCTGAAATGCACCTGTGAATATGATTGTGCATCTTCCTCTAAGAATGATTTTACAGATTATAAAGTCTTTTTTTTTCTGGGAAATCTGGGCATTCCTGTATAGATCAGTGACCAGTGTGACTTGGTTGCAAGCTCATTTTATACAGAAGCTTAATGCAGGTTCCTTCCTGTGTCTATACATGAAAGTGCTTTGCTTCTCTTCCCTCTGTTCCATGTCCCATCACTGCTACAGCTTCTGGTTTGCATGGGCTGCTGAGTCCCATGACAGCAAGGATCATCATCAGTCACCCATGGATTCATCCAGGGGTTAAACCCAAAGGTCAGGCCGGTAAGTGACCACAGGGCTGGACAATGTGTCCCTGCCCTGAGCCCTGACTGGCAAAGTCCCTCTCTGGGACCTGCCTTGGAACAGCAGAAGGAGCAGGAAAATGGCTCCTGGGCCAGAGCACAAAGCAATTTGACACAGGATGTGCCAAATGCCAAGGGGTTTTTAGGCAGCAGCTGGAGGAGTCTTTGCTGGGAGCTGTGGGGAGCTCAGTACCTGGCTGCACAGAGCCCAGGTGACAAGGACAACTGTCTGTTCCCTGACACAGCTGCGTGGGTCATTGGGCTTGTGCTGAACGAGGGTGTGGGAATGGCACCTTCTGCAGGGATAACATCACGTGTGCCCTGAGTGCTGGGTGAGAACACAGCTCATTTCCACACGTGTTTCAGAACTCTATTGCTTGATGGTTTCCTCTGCTCGGGCTCATGACTGACTGCATGAAAACTAAATCAAACTCAGTTTTTGGACAGGTCTGTTTCCTGTTGTGATCTCTACATGATGGTAAAGGTACTTGGATTGGGGAAAAGAAACTGAGCTGAGGCAAGAAAAGGAGGGAGAAAAGCAACAGGTTGTACACTCAGCCTATTCCCCCTCCCTTTTTTGAAGGGGAACAGCCTTAAATAAATTAACACTTAAATAAATTAGCCTCATTTCAGGCCAGAATGTCAAAGAAGAATGAAAGAATTGCCCTCATTGTTCATTGCCTTACTCAAAGCAAGTTTTTAATCCACAAACCAGATAAAAACTTTCCAGATAGAGCTTGCCTCCCACATACCCTGAGCTATATTCTTCAGGAGCATCACACTGATTATGGCTTTTCCTTGAGATCGATGTTATATCAAATAATAATTATTATTATAAAGTTTTTGCCCACATGCTTGTTCTGCTGGAGTTTTTCTGGCATCAGAGTAACTCAGACTAATCATCAGAGTGCAGTCACCCCACTCTGCTTCCCTGCAAACCCCTGCCCTCCTCAGTAGCAAACTAGTTTTAAGTCTGTTATAAAGCAACTTGGATTCCAGACACAGCAATGAACTCAGATTGAATTAATTATATTCTGTGAACTTCAGAACTCAGTTAAGTCATTTCATTTTTCATAGTTCTGAACAAAAAGCAAACGAGGCAATGACAGAGGCTTGAGTGTTGGCAATAATAAGTTTGTATTTTGCTGTATAATTACTATCTCATTAATTCTAACTGTTGAAGAGCAGCTGCTGACTGTTGGTACCAATTTACTTTATGACTAAACCAATGGTCTTGTTCAACAAATGAATTGAGGTTATTTTCAGGAAGAAAGCATTAGGAATATTTACAGAGCTATAGCAGTGATTAATAACAAGAGTTATTTACCAGCCCCCCCCACCCCGAATTTAAAAGTCCAGACTTACCAGAAAACATGGCTACAAGCTGTTCACCTTTCAGCTGTGTTTCTGCAGACTCCAGTGCTGCTTGCAGCCTCACTAACATTTGCAGTCACTTCAGACACCCTGTGCTGGGATAGATGCTGCCTGATGTGAAATCACTTTAAAAGAAAAGCCTGGTGAGCGCTGCCTTGCGCCCAGACCTTTCTGCCTTTGCTCCCAGTTTGCCACAATTACTTCGCTAAAGCGATTCCTCAGGCTGGGGCAGTAATCTAAGAGCAGATTAATTTGTCACTGACTGCAAAAGGAGGCGAGTGGAGAGGAGGAAGAGTTCTCTCCCTGCTCTCAAATCCCCTCTGAGGTCCCCAAAGCGCGGCGCTGCCACCGGCACGGGGGCACAGCTTCCTCGGCTCAGGCCTACTGTGCCGCCGGCTGCTCCCGGCATGGCAGCTCCCAGCTTGTTTCTCAAACGCAAAAGCATCTGCTCCTCCAAAAGTTTTGGAAGCACCGGGGAGATAGCCGAGAATTAGAAGGAAAATACAAGTTTTCTATAGGAAACAGCGTGGCAGTCCTCACTTTGTTATTCACTTGATAAGCAGAGTCTTTTTGACAGTCCTAACCTTCTAAACTATAGGTCCTGCTGAGCCCAGCGTGAGTCAAACGCTGGGTACCATCTGTCAGAGCTTTAGTGAGGGTTTTTTTCCCCCCTCTCTTCTCTTTTGCCACAATCTGCTAAGAGGGGTGCGGAATAGAAGTTGCTTTCCTACCCTTAAATGAGAAAATAAGGAAATTCAATCAGAAGCATTAAAGAAATCCTGCTGTTTGCAAAAAAACTCGGCAGGCAGTGGCCAGGAGGACAGATTATTCTATGTTCTTAAAGATTTTAAAAATAAGTATATAACATATATGCCTTGGGAAGTGGGAAGAAAATCTAAACCCCCAAACTGAGTAGATTATTTTGAAAAATGAGTTTATGTGAAGTGTGGTATTGACAGGAGTTTTGAAGTGATGCACAGTTCAGAGGTTTCAGCTGTTTTCCTAAAGGAACACTCTGAAAGGATATTCCAAATTTCTCATTGATGGACATTTAATAAGAGGAGCTGGCAGAGAAGAAATGCCCCCCTGCTGCATTGGAAAAGAATTACCAAAGGGACATTTTTATGTCTCATTAGTTTATATTCAGCCCTAAATTAGCACCTGTTCTGAACTCTGTCAAAGTTTGCTGGGACTTTAGAGACACAAATGATTATTTCTCTTTAATGGATTGCCAACAGAGGGGTTTGAGGTTGTTGCAACACAGGTGGAAAGGAGAATATAACAGAGGAAGTGTCCTGATTTTCCAGGGCTGTGTGAGATCTGCATTTACCTGTGTTGCTCTGCAAGGTGCAGCTGGGTTTTGCCTTCTTCTGCTTGCACAAGTGGCTATTTAAGAACCCCAAGAACCACAGCAGTTGCTAATAAAGTTGGAATAAAGAGGTGGAAAATTCTTTCAAGTCATGGATTTTTGTTGTGCACCAGCCTGTGTTTCGTAGGGTAGTGTGGGACTGAAGCTGTTTTGTGTTAGACACTGCAGTGTCAGCAGTGACACAGCCCTGTGTGTCACAGCCGCTCCTGGGGGGACATTTCCTGCTTTTCTTGTCTTTTCTCCCTCAGCTTTATAAACTGAAGGAAATGTTTAGCCTTCACAACTGGGTTTGTGACTCCACCTGGACACTTGTGTCAGCAGTGCTCAGTTTTCACTTGAAATGATTGTTATCAACCACAGAAATTCAGGCTATAATTGTGCATGAAGTTTTGTTTGAGGTCTGAATTTTAGAAAGCAGAAATTCTTAATTACCAACATGCTTAGGTCTCCTTTTACTGTATCACATTCTACCTCTGCTGAGTTGCATCACATAATTTCAATTTGTGTCAATTTAGCAGAAGAGATCTGTGGCTGTGAGCACAGATGGAAAAAGTTCCAATGCAATTTTATTGTTTCTTTAGCAATCCTATATTGCTGTTATAAAAGGTCAGCAGTTTGATTTTAATGAGCATTCTGGTCTCCTTGCAATTTTATACTCATGCAATTTTGCTTAATACATGCAAACACTTGTGCTTGACACAGGTGGGGAGGGAATCAGTGAGATTCAGAATTTGGTGTTTGTCTCTTGTTGTGAGCAGAGGTGTTAAAATGTACAATTTGGGTACAAGCAGAGGTTATAAAAGTTGTGGTGTGTGGCAGAAGCAGTTTGCATGGAGAAATGGCTTTAAAGGCTTGAGTGGGCAGCTGTGCCTGTGCTTGTTGTCTTTGGGTTTGAATGTAGGATTTGAACATAAGGTGATGTTGTGCCTGTCCCTATATTAGGTGGCAATCATGTGTACAGTACATTTTTGTCCAGATTCCATTTTCATCCTCCTTGCCTGTGTTTGCTGTGGCAATGGGCAGGGACAAACGAGAGCTGAGCTCTTTGTCCCTGCTGCTGGGGAGCACTGCTCGGTGGGAACCCCTTCCTGAGGGGCTTCAGGCCATGCAGGCAGGGTGCAAGGGAGGCAGAAAAGATTCAAGGAGAGAGAAGCAGAACTGTCCAGTGAAAGCTGATGTTTTTAATTGCTCTCTCAGTAATAATCTGTATTTTTTGCAGGCAGCATAAAGGATGTGTTTCTCACCGTGCTGCATCATCACAGCCATGCTGCCATACAGGGTGGTTCTGTGGCCTCTTTTTCTGTTCTGCTGAGCAACACTTAAATCCATGTGCTTCCTTTTGGGATGAACATCACTGATTTAATGTGTATTCTAGACCTGGAGTTTTCCATGGAACAGGGAAAGCTGCGAGCGCATCAGCTGGGCGCTTTCGCAGCAGTTGTCTCTCTCTTCTTGAAAAGACCACAGTTCTGGGGTCAAATCACATTCTTTTGATGTAATTAATAAAAGTGCATGAGAATTAGTTGCACTTCATCTTGCCAGGCTCAATGTGTGAATCTGAAGGGCTTTTGTAGTTAAACTGCTGGACTTTGTGGATGTCACTTTATTCAATTTGTAACAAATTGTGAGAGCACTTTGAAGCCTTTAGACAGTGCAGCAGTCACTCCAGGATATCTGGTATTTTATGGATGTTTAGGAAGGGCCATGTACTTTGATAAAATAACATTTATTTTCCATCAGCATCACTGCTGGTGATGGAGGTGTCTATGAAGTGCTGCTCATTTTCCTATCTTTAATTTAAAATAGTTATTTAAATCAGTTGACTGTGTTGGTAAAAAGGATGATGTGCAGAACACAGAATAGTTTTATTCTATGTTGTATCTTAGGTGATACAAATACTGCCTTGTCTGATATTATGTCTGAACTAACTAAAAATGAGCAGATAGATGTGGGTTTTACACCAGCTAATTCTCCTTTTTGCTACAGGAAAAAATTTTCTACAGGCTTTTGCTTCATAAACTTATTGGCTTAAATGACTAGTTTGACACAGACCTATTTAGTAGGTATTATTTATTACTATTATATTAGAATTGTGGAAGACTCTTAGGCTTCTCTTTAAATTTTAAATACTGTAGGAAAACCTAAGTCAGTCCTGATCCCAGAGCCATTAATTTTAGTGGCATAACTGCCTTTAATTTAGTGAGCCCTGAGGCTTTGTGCTATAGATATCAAGTGATGTTTTTAGAGAATGCAGAGTGAAAATATCTTTTCAGGAAAAAACCACAAATTTTGCCTTCCTCTTTTCAAAGCTAAAATTACACCTCAAAGTTGCCACGAGTTTTATGTAAATATAAATATTTCTGAAGTGCACTCCAAGAGGAGAGCTTCTTTTCATTTATGAAAATCATTGAATGAGTAGTTAACAGCACCTTAAAATTTGCTGTCAGTGTAAAATATATTTTCATGGCATTTGTACAGCACAGATGTTTGTCATGTAATGTCTTGTGTTACTTATATCCCTAAGCCCAACGTGCTTGATGGGATTTCTCCACATTTTTCATGCTGGCTGACATAAAACTGCTGTTAGAGGCACAGGGTGATTACATTTGCATATGACTGGGGGAATTTACACTGATATTTGACTTTTGGTCTCACACAAATTACTGGTGTCCAATTTGGCAGAAGTAAAATTCCTGACCTTTGAAATGTTCATTTTCAAGTGTCCAATGGGATCATTACAGGCATTGCAGTGTTTTATATTTATTTACTGTATTTTATATTTATATATTGTTTAATGCTTTGGGATAGTTTGAGTTCCTCAGTTCCTTGCTGTGGATACTGGTAGATATTTTCCACTGCATATGAGGGTTGCTGATTTGTGATAGCATTTTACAATTTTCCATGCTTTCTCTTCCATGAGTAGCTTAGTCTTTTTTTAGGAAAAGCCTCTCTTTTACTTGTAAATGTCCCTAATTAACTAAGGCTGAGATGATTTGATTTGCATATAACTTTCCATCTTGTGATCTGCTCTGGAGGGGTCCCAAAAATGGAATAGTTTTGAGAAGGGATTTCTTCAGGTGGTGCCCTCCCAACAGCCTGAAATCCTTCCTAATATTCTAAAAATAAGCAGCAAACAGGAGCCCATTCTACCTCACTGCTAAATAAGGCTGCATGTGTCCAACAATATTTAATAAAATCCAAGTTAATAGAGCTGAATCCTTCCAGAACTTTTTGTTCCAACAATCTCTGCTGCCCAGTTTTAGTTCTGGGAGCATCAATTTGCTGTTCAGAGCCCTGTTACCTGCTGGAACACAGGATGTGCCCCAGCAAAACAACAGGAGCGAGTTAATAACACTTCAAGGTTGATCCGCCCTTTATCCCAGAATTCGTTCTGTATGTCTTTCTATTGATCTGACTCATGCAGCTTTTTGTCACCTGGGAATTAACAATTCAATGTTTTATTTGACCATTTATCTCTTTAGCAAAATTGTTGCAATCTCTTTGACCTTTTGCGATGTTTATGACAAGGTGTTTGCAGTTAATTGCGCTCGTAAAAGGGTAAAGCTCAGACCGGGTCTAATACCTGCAAGGAGCCAACCAAGATTCCTTACAAAAACATTCTAAGCTCTAATCTGAGCATTCAGTTTGTTTTCAGTATTATTAAAAGAAATCAAATCTCGCTTCAGGCACACCACTCAATTGTTAATCTGGTATAAATCTTACCGTGCCAGTGGAATTCAGGCGCTGCCCCTGATTTCCTCAGCTGCTGAACTGGAAATTGGTAATCTGGAAATTATTGTCTTCACAAAGCCTTACAATTATTTAATAAGGAACTGGGAAAAAATTACTTCAGTGGCACAGTGGTGTGAAATTTCACAAAACAGGACCAAAATCTCACTAATACCAATACTGTGTAAATCAAACCAATCACTGGAGAAAACTTGAATTATTTCCTTGACTAGTGAAATATTACTAACTCCCAAAGTCTGGTTTTTCCCTCTGTGTCTGACTGCTCTCCTGTTATCAAACCCAGCTTTGCTGCTTTTCCAGCTGTGCCTTTCCCACAGCTCCGAGCCCGTTCCCTGAGCTTCCATGGCTTTTCCAAGGCCTCGCTTTAACCGATAAGGCCCGAGGTGCTTGGCTTATTCACATCTGCTGCTTTCCTGGAGGTCAATCAAACAGTTCTGCATTCAAGGAGTAATGGGGTCTTACAAAGGAAAACAATTATTTCACTTGAAATCTATTGATCTGGTTTCTGTGGTTCATGTGGTGTTTTGGGTGCAGAACAGTTGCTTGAAACAATTTGAGATCAATTCAAGTGTAACTGAATCAATAGATAACCATAACTGAAACGCTGCTCTTGCTTTTTATAAGAGCAGAGTTTTTGCTCCTGACAGTAAAATGAGAATGCTAAGAGCAAGCAAAACAGTTGGAATTGGAAGCTCTTGTGTACTAGTGACAAGTAACTTTTAGTAGTATGTGCCTGAATTTCAGTCTAAAGAAAAGCTTTAGACTGCAAAATGAAAGCAGGGATTTGTTATTTTAAAAATAATTTTAAAAAATGCTTCTCAAAGAGTTAATTTTTGCTCTGAGTATCAAAACATCCAATGATAAATTCACCAGGTTTATGATAGTGTTCAGAATGTCATCACCATTATATAATTTTGCCTCAAGGAGTAAAATTTACATTTTTAAAATTACCTTACTTTCACAATAAATGCTGCTGCTAGAGATTGGTGATTTTATAACCAGGTCTCCTTTCTATGTTGCCCACAGAGTTTGGTTTTATTTTACTCATTTTTCTGTTTGCTCCAGTTCTCTTTTCTGTTGAGAGTTTATTCAAGCAGAAAATTTCTGACCATTCAAAAGAAGTTTGAAAACAATGGATGGGGAAAGGCAATCAGGGTATCAGAAGATGTATTTTGACATTAACTCTTTGTCTGCTGCTGGAGCACAGACTGGCAACTAAATTAATGGAGCAGGGGAAGCTTTTGGTAAAGCAGTTATTAAATACAATCACTTCATCCTGCTCATGGAAAATGTTGTTTTGGAAATCTTTCCTGTAAAATGTTCAGTGCTGATAAAAATCTGATGGACACTAAAACAGGCAAGGTTCTTTCCAGCTCTGTGGAATCAGCAAATTACTTTTTCTGCAGGGATAGGAACATTTTGGGATCCACAGGATGCAGATTGCAACTAATTTTCTGATTCTTCCATTGTTGTGGGCAAGGGCAGCAACTGTAGCAGAGTAATGAATAAAAAGTGATAGGCAAAAAGTCTAAAAGCCTTTTTATGCTTTTCTGAAATTTATTTCAATTGAGAAATTTGTTTCAGTTGCTCTTTTGCATCTTGCTATTTCGCTTTCCTAAAACAATGATTTGACAAATGATTGGTAGTGGATATTAGGACAAATCTTCCCCATCACAAATATAAATAACAAGAGATTTCCACAAAACACCATTAAAATTTTGGTGCACTTTAAGCAGCTTTCAAATGCCCAATTGTCCCTGGGAAGAGCATTTTGGGTGTGTGTGTGAGCCAAAATGTTCAGAGAAACCTGCTGGTTTTACACAAATGCATTTTGTAGACAGAAATGTATAAATGTATAAATATAAATGTAGAAATGTAGGCAGAAATGCATAAAGCATGGCACAAAGAACTGGGGTGGATTCAGTCCTCTGAGCCTGGGTGGTGTGAACTGCCCTAAACAAATTCAGTGAGACACTTCAGATATTCTGATATGATTTAGTTGTTAGGTCATGCCTAAAATTACTGATTTTGGCAGAAATATTGTTATTCAAGAAGAAACTGTAATAAAATACTTGCTTTAGAGTCTCCTGGATCTTCAGACTGGTGACTGTCTGGTTATACAGAGAATTTGGTATTTTTAAAAACCTCTTTACAGGTATTGTGCAGCAGCCAGTGAAGGGTTTTTAATATTGTGTCCCAAAATTAGGAGCTGTGCTGTGCCCGGGCTGCATCAGATGATGCAACCTGCATCAGACTGAGAGGAGTTTTTATAATGCAATAAATGGCATAGAGAGGATTAAACTGCGTTGATCTTGAAATTGGAAATTGAAAAGTAGGCTCAGCCTTTCTGCTGCACTGGATGAAGATGGAGAGAAATAATATTTATGATTTGCTGCTCAGGTTTCAGTTGCTAAAGAGCATCAGGCTGCCCAAGCTGTTGGTGCTCTGTCTCTCAGAAGGGTCAGTGGGAACAATAGGCAGAACTTTGGGGTTTTTCCCAAAGCAAATAGCGTTCGAAGCTTTTGTCAGTGTCCGGCATTGCTGATCGAGCAGCTCCAGAGATCAGAGCTTCTGCTGGACAAGCCCTGGGGGATTGAGCAGCTCTGGAGCCGCTGGGTGCACGGCACTCAGCCCCTGCCATGGAAACCAGCCCTCAGCATCCTACACCTCATTCTCCAGCCTCCCTCTGGGGGGAACTCACTCTGAATTTAGGGATAACCTTCTTTAGATTTAGGTTCATCTCTTACCTCTCGGAGCGCTCTGCCTGGTGGCTCCGCAGCGGCGCAGGACGGAGCCGAGCTCCGCTCGTGGGGAGGGGACGGGAGCTGTCCCCAGAACCTGCCCTGGCCTCTGCCTGTCTCGTGTGCAGACCTTCAGCCCTACCTTAGCTAACAGATCTTCCCAATTAGGACTGCTAATCTGAGGGATCCTTTTGGAAAAGAGAATTGGAGTTAATATTCAACCTGCTTTTTTTTTTTTTTTTCCTTCCACCTTTCTTCATTTGAATGTGGAAGTTAAAACATTCTGTCCTTAGAACTAAATGACTTCACTGGGAGGTAAATAATGCTAAGGAGAAAATGGAATGTTTGTTGGTGATTCTCATTTAACACACCAAGTGGAATATCACAATTCATTTAGGTAACAGACTGCTACAGAGACTAATTAGAAACTGTGAAAGTCAGGAATCATAAGGTGTAGTGAATCTTCTAATTAGCTGGGGATTAAAAGCTCACAGAAAATCAAGATGCAGAGGGTCACAGCGTGGAAGGGAGGACTTGTCACGGGTGAACAGATAAATGCTGTGCCAGGGATGTTCTTTTCCCACATGTGACATCCAAAGAAACACTGATCCCACAGCCCACCTGCCCTTATGGCACAAGGGGCAGAGTGGAAAAGATGATTTAGAGTTACACTGATGTCCTTCTCCCTTGCCTGTTGTAGGAGAGAGTTACCCAGCCTGGACATTACAGCTCTCACCTGGCTTATGGGACAGGCCTGAAGGGATGAGGAGGGATTGGTGGAGGAGCACTTTAATTTCTTACTAGTTTTACCATGAAAAGGGAAATTAGGCAAGATTGTGTAGTTCTGAGATAAAGTGAACTTGCCAGCTTGTTGCATTTGCACACTTTCCAGTTTAATCATCTGGGAAACCTCATTACCTTTCCTTTGTGATACTTGGGGTGCCACAGGTTTCCTGCCAGCCCCAAGATAGGTTTCCTAGGGGTTTTTTGCTTCAAGCACCATTAACTTTTTAAAAGCCCAGGTTAAAAATATCAGCTCTACACTACATCTGGAAAATGCTTATCTTTGTATGGCTAATCCTGAGACTAGGAATTATAAGAAAACTGAAGGAAATGGATAAAACATCAGCAAACAGCTTCAATATTTTTTGGTTTCCAATTGTTCTCTTCACCAAAACCCCATATCATTTTAGAGCTCCGTGGGCACAGACACAGAGTGACCAAGGCAGGCTGTACTTTGGAGATGAGAGCATGATTTTGAAGCCTTGGTGGTTTCCAGAGTCTGTTTTTCAGTGTCTGTTCATTACAAAACCACAAAAAGACCCTGAGAGGAAGATTCCAAAGTGACCAAATGCCTGTGCAGTTGGACCTTTCCAAGTCTGCACCATTCCCAGTCAGGGTTTGCAGATGCAAAGTGTATCCAAATGACCATTTACAAATCATTAGTAATTGGGCTACCCTACCATAGATTAACTCAAGTAAGAAGAAGCTATAATTTCTTTTTAGTCATAGGGTGTGCTATTTCTGGCTTTTAAATCTATAAAAATGCTTGTTAGGTGTATCACATCACTGTGGCTTTTAATGATTTGATAGCAATCAGAAAGTCTGCATTTGGTTCTAAGAAAGTCACAAGAATGAAATTGGATGGAATATATTCTAAATATAATTTAAAAACAGTGGATAAATGTTCCTTGTCCCTCTGATGTGCCAATATCAGCACTTTGTGGTTCTTGTCATTCTTGACAAGTCCTAAGGAAGCAGGTTAATCCAGCTCTCTGAATTCCCTTGGGGATTCCTTGGAACTTTTAGCTTTGCCCTGGATGTTTATAAGTTCTCCTGAAAGCCAAATTTTCCCAAAACAGATGGGACAGCAGAATTTCTACTATTACATTGGTTCCACCCATGGCAGTGGGTGGAACTGGATCCACTTGAAGATCCCTCCCAGCCCAAACCATGCCACGACTCTGTGGTTTAGGTAGAAGCAGTGTGGTGTGAGTGGCCCCTGGGCATTGGTTTTCTGTGCTTTTTGCTGCCTGGGGCTGACACACTTCCTAGTAAAAGTTCACTTTCCAACAAATGTAGCATCTTAATTCATTTAGTGAGGTGTAAGACTGAAAATTCAGAACAAATTGTAACAATGTATGTCCTTGCTGTATAGGGTCATCTCATAAAGGAATTAGGCTTGAGAGCCTTTCAAACACAGCTTTTCCTAGCACAGTGAGTTTGATTCTCTTACATTACATTGTATCTGAAACTGTAGCTCTTAGATTCCTGTGTCTGGAGCTGTTTCTTAGGGGATGGTCCCATGATGCGCTTACCCTAAATTTGATCTTGTCTGCAACGCTGGTTAATGTGATTTCTCTTTGGGAATTGGTGTTTGAACTCCGAAGACAGAAGTTTCCCTGGGAAAAGGGAAACTTCTGAGCAGGCAGATCTGCCCTTGTTCAGGCTGGAGAGAAGAAAGTTTCTGTGGCCCTTTGGCTGTGTCCCACAGGTGCTTAAACAGAGTCTGATAATTGTGTTTTATGAGCATGTTTGTCCAGCAGCTCTCTGATGTGCCAGTGCTATAGCAAGTGCTCAATAATTTACATACTGTACAACACAGCCAAGTATAAATGATGCATTATTCTTCCATTTAGCCCCATTTGAATTGATTGATTACCAAATCTTCCATTTGTCATCTATCAGCATTGGGATTATTTATAACTTGTGCTGAGTTTACACTGTAATGCATCAATCAAGAAGCTGAGTTGCACTTCCCTGACTCATAATGGATATTTTAATGATCAGGACCTGATCCTTGCATTATTTATTTATTTTATTTTGTCAACATTGAGCTTGAGAAGAGAAGCCAGACAACAGAAAACTGAAACTAAGGTTGAGAAAGACAACACCCTCCCCTTCTTTTTCCCCTTGCTTTGGATTATTGACTTTCACTGCTGCAATATTTACTTTAAGGCGTAGCACCAGCAGTAACCCAGGGCTGTTAATTTCGGTAAAGAGATCAGTGGTGGCCGGGGAGCCCCAGGGGACGTTCAGTTTGTGGCAGGGAAAGGAGCAGAGCAGTGCCCGGCTGGGAGTGCTGGTGCAGGGGCTGGAGCAGGGACACGCTGGCTCCCAGTGCTCCAGGCGCCCCCTGTGCCTGTCAGCAGCCCAGCAGCCTGAGACCCAGCTGGATTTACACTCACACATCGGGATTTTATATGGACTGCAGCTCTGTTGATGGCAGGTTCACAGTGTGAGTGCATTTCCACTTTATGTAGCATGCTGCTGTGCTACTAGCCCGTTTTCCTTCCCCCAAATCCATGTAAAGCCCCCATTTACCCAAACCATCTCCCTGGCTTTCCCTGCAGTTCAGGTCAGAGCTGCTGTCTCCTCCATCCCCACCGGGCTCCTGCCTTGCTGGCTATTCCATGAAAGAAGGGACCAGGCCTGAGACACTGAGCACTAAAATCTTGCCTAGTTAAAGCCTGCAATTCCAGCTCATTCTTTTGAGTGAAGGAAGTGACATTAATGATGAAATGGAGGCCACTGAAACAGAATATGGGGGTGCTGGCTCTCCTAAAAATTTCTAATTTGAGTTGGAATATTGTTAATTGACTAGAGAAATCCCAGAGCAGGTCCTTTTTAGCTATTGATAGCTTTCACACCTAATTACTGTGCAACCTTTTGTGGTCTGGGCTCACCTAAAGCTATTTTTGTTCAAAACTGCTCAAGCAGTTGGGAGCAGAACTGCAGAGTGTGGAGCTGCAGAGTGTCCAGCTCACCGGGCTCTTACCCTCTCTGCTTCCTTATTAACATTTGCTCTGCTGAAAGAAAGGAAGATTGAACATAAAATCCTGAAGGTCATCCATACAGTTGTCTCAATAGCAATCTGTGTGACTTTAACCCTGTTGAGGAAAAGTAATTACCCTTTGGCTTCTGGTGACCTCAACTAACCTTTCCTGAAGGACCAGAGAAAATAAAGGCTGACCAACAGCCTGCCCTTCCTGCCCCGTGGTTAACCCGCTCTGGGAATGAAGAACACCATCAACAATAGAACCTGAAAATGTTGCCATGGAAATATCATTGGAAGAAGAAACAAAAATCTATTATAATTAATAGTGTTTTATTTATTTATTTATAGTGACTGCTATAGAACTGTTTAATCCGTGGAAGTTGTTCTGTCTTAGGATCTGGGGTCAGAAAATTTCGGGCAGAATAAAAGAGGGGAGGTAAAGGTACCTGTTTAAAAATTCAGGAGCTGTTGACAGAGCTGGGGTGGTTTGCATGAGATAAAAGAATCAGATGTTGTGCACTGTAAGAACGGGAAATGATAGCAAAGAATGAAAGTAATTACAGTAATTGCAAATGATCACTGCCAGCTCTCCAACTGCTCAGGGGGCATTGATACACCAATATTTGGGGCTTGCTATATGGCAAATATCAGGGCTTAGTTCCACTTTGGAATTTTTTTTCCCAGCACTGAGGCCCTGCCTAGAGAACACTGTTGTTTTCAGAGTGGGTGCTACTTTTGTGATTCAAACACTTCCAAAATCAGGGCCTACAATGCTTTTGGGTTGACTTTTTTCCCCTTTTACTGTATATTAAATTTGACACCTTGCAGATGTTGCATTTCTGTTAAATTCCCTCTGGTTTGTGTTAGGCAGGATCTTGGGCTGTTCATTTCCCCAGGAGCTAGCTTTAGTTGGAGCTACAGAGCTGCACTTTGCAGAAGTACTTTAGCAGTTTCCAACTAATATCAGTGGTCCTTTGACCACACCAAGACAAAAATCTACAAAGACATCAAAAATCCAGATGTTTCTGCTCCACAGTATCCCAGTTTTTACAGCACAGTGAGGCATTTCAACCTGTGACACTCTGTGACATTTCCTTATTCATGGGACAAACTACAATACTTTAATGTCAGAAAAAGTTGAAAATGTGTTTCTATAGGGGCATCCCTAAATAATTTTAAATTATCCTGCTGCTTTTAGAGAAGTGAGAAATTTCTGCAGGCTCAATTGAAAACAAATTAACACACAGTTGTATATGCATATTTCCTCGTATAGAAAATGAATTAAAAATTACAAACACGTTAAAGTCACACGCCTTCTTCTTTCTTTTCTGTTGTTTCCAAAACACAAATATTAAAAATGCTAAGAAGATGTCAGCAAGAGTAATTTAGTTTTACTGATAATCTCACCATTAGTGTAAATGGGAGCAAGCCCAAGTGAGTATTTCTCCTCATAAAAGCTGAACTCATGCTAAGGAAGTGAGTTGCAGTAAACATCAGATTAAAATATTTTCCTTTTAAAATGATAAATAAGATTTTTTTTTTCTCTAGTATTTTATATGTCAGCTTTTAAAAATTCAGCTGTGGATTTCACCGTGTTCTCCTCAACTTCAGTGTCTTTTCAAATGGTGATTTGCAAAGAGAACATCGTGTGCTGGATAGAAACAGACATTTATTGGTACACGTGAAACATTGGGATCATTTTCTGTATTGCAGATTCAATAATTTCTGTAATCTTTCCCTCATTATAAAACTCAGGCTCCGTTTCTGAAGTTCCTTTGCCACTCAGAACCTTTGAGCTGAGAGAGAGCAGTGCAGGACTGCAGGAGTGACAGCGCACCTCTCCTTTTGTTTAGAAAACGTGGACCTGTGTGTTGCTGCTTTCAGATGAGCTCTGCTGCTCTATTCAAACACCAGAAGAGGCTTTGCTCAGCTATTTGAACTGCACAACCTTGTGCTTCGAGTTATCAAAGCAGCGCAGGGCCAGGAGAAAGGAAAATGCTTTCATTCATTTTCAACACAAATTTCATTCATTTTCAACACAAATTGCCACATCCCTGTCTCCAAAGCATTGTTTGGTGGAACTCACCTGGCCCTGGTGCTGTGGAGAGCCGGGACCTGTTCCTCTGGCCCTTCACATCCTCCCTGGGGCTGCTGCCCAGCTTTCCGTGCTGCTCCCTCGCCACCTCCAAAGGTCCATGGCCTCATGGCTGAAGCCCAGAACTAAACTCAAGGAAGTCCATCATCATCATCATCAACATCATCATCATCATCATCATCATCATCATCTGTGGAGTTTCTGTTCTGTTTATTGAGAGAGAGAAAGCAGGAGGAGAATTACAATTCTTGCTCCAAGGTAAGGCTCTCCATAGCCTGCTCTGTTCCAGGACTTTGGGCGATTGGAAAATTCCCCTTGAATTGTGCGCATCATTTCATTCCTACATCACAAGTTACTGCTAAGGTGTCTCCTCTTGTGGGTCATGTTCTGTTGTGCTTTGTTTGGCTCATGGGCTGCATCTTTGTCCATTGTATCCTAACATCATTCTAAAATGTTGAAATTTATCAAGATTCTAATCTGTGGGATGAATAAAAAGAGGGGGATGAGGGATCTAGGAACAGATAATCAGATAGTTGTTACTGCTGTTGAGTGTTTGCCACCAGAAGGATTTTCTAACTGAATTAAGAATGAGCTGTTTATACTTATTCTCCTTTAGAAAGCGTTTCATACTTTCATTCTCTGAAATTTATTGTTGTCTGCCATTGTCAGCTGACTGGGAAATCAAATACCAACTCTTGTTTTCAGGCTCTTATTTTCCTGCTTTTTTGCTATGCCCATACAGGTGTATGCTCTGTTATGCTAAGCAAAGTAGAGGTAGGTAATAGCAAAGCAAAATACTTGGAGTTTTTATAATTCAAGTGCAAAGTCTGGTGACATGCAACCTCATTCTTTAGAAAACAAAACCTATTTATACTTAAACTAAATTTTGTCCCTATATTAATTGATATTTTCGCCATAAAACACAATTGTTTCATAGACAGTAATTAATCTTGTGAGCAGATTGTCATAATATGGTGTGGGAAGGCAGAATGGAAATTATTTCTGTTCTCTTCTGACCTGATCAATTCCCAGACACCTATAAAATTCAAGGCTTTCAAACATCCCCCAATTCTTAAAGCTTTAATTGATCTAACATTGCCTAACTGCTGTATGTAACTGGTGGCCTCCTATTGTTCTATAGCATTATCTGAAATATTTTGCCTTTCAAGAAACAGACTGAAAATACCAAGGTCTAAATGTTGTCTAAATGTTATAGAAAGAAAAGAGAATTGATTCAGTCATCAGCGGTAATTGTGGCAGAAATATTAATTACAACAAGATTACCTCATGGCAAACTACGATATTGAAAGTCCTGAACGAACATCTGATTCTGCAGAATGTAAATACAGCCTGAATTCCGAGGAATCGCAGGAATGTTTATGGATTATTTTAGCACTTGGCACAAACTACACAGGAGGTATTTTTAATAAAATAGTATGACATTCCTGCAGCAAATTACTCTCACTTTAAAGTCATCTACAAGCTATTTATTAACAGTACAGCAATAAAGCACTGAATATAGTTTGGATAAGTGTTTATTTCTAGCCTACATCACACAAACAGACAAGTAAATCTTTAGCATGATGCTTTTGTTTCTAAAGCAACAGCAGTATTAGATATCCTAAAAGTTACCACAGTCATTAAATACCTTATGGTGCTGTGTCCCTGGTAATCCAATTTACAAAACTCTATTCTCAGCAGAAACTCCTGGGGTATAAGTAGTTCTCTTCAGTGAGCCCTTCCTGCTTTTCCTTGTCATGAAGCAGTGATGGTACATTTTTATCCTGTTGATAATTTGACTCTTTAAACTATTTCTTGTTGCCCCACTGGGCTGCTCTTTATTAGGGTGGAGGTAGCTGGACGTCTGAGGACTGCAGCCCATGTATCGCTCTTCCTTTTTTACTGTACCTCAATATTCAACACAGCATCATTATTCTGAGGCAAAAAGAGAAAAGCTGCTCCAGCATATATTCCACACATTGCTGGTCCTTCCTGCACATCCTGCAGCGCCAGGGAGGGGGATTATTGCTGCAGAAAAAAAAAAAATCTGGCCATAGTGGAGGAATAATCACTGCAGTCCGGCTCACCCCCACACCTCTCTTTCTCTCTCGCTCCTTCTCTCTGTGCCTGTGTTTGAGGCCCCAGCTGATTCAGTCTGCATCCATCCATACATAAATCATTGCCCTTATTCTATTGGTTACATGGTACATGGCAAGTATTGATTTTTTCCCTTGCCTCGTTGCTGGAGAACCCATGGTTTTTGTGAGGCTGAAAATGCAAAAATTTGTTGTTTTTTTTTTTTTTTTCTGGAGATCTTGTCAAGGGACAAAAATGACAAGCAAGGAGGGTGCTATTTTAAGGTTTGTGTGAGTTAAAAATCTTTGCCTTCTCTGTTCTACTCTCTATTTGCCTGGGTCCCAAAAAGTCGTGGCTTGTTTAATTCCTGCTGCTTTAGGTAGGGATACTGCCTAAGCAGCAGGGGAATAAGGAAACAGAAACAGGGCCTGGCCATTCTCAGGAAGGCATTGCTTAATTATTAAAAGTTTAATTATCATCTGAAACATTAAAAAAAAAAAAAGGATAAAAAAATATAATTAAAATAATGTCATTTTAAGGAAAGCAATGACTCTTAGACACAGGATGATATATATGCTGTGGAAAAATGGACAATTGTTTCCTTTCTGCATAAAACAGATAAAATATTATGCTTAATTCTTGAGACAGGTCTTTGTAGCATTTCAAAACATGTTTAATAATCATTTATCAGTGAGATTTCTGTATTAAAGTAATTTTGCTCAGCATTCAAAGCTGCCTGAAAATATCTCACAAAAGATGGCACCTTGTTTCCTTGAAAAAGTATTTTTGAGGAACAGAAAGACAGTTCTGAGACAGAATCTGAGATGTCCTGCAATAGAAAATTCCCTGGTATAAGACTCTCCCTTAGGAGGAGCCTGATCCAAACCACACTGGAGTCAACAGGAATGTTTTCATTGATTCCATAGGGGCTGGATCAGCCTCACCTCACACAGAAACAGGTATTTGCCTCTTTATTTGGATACAGTTGCTTTCCCCTGTTTTGAAGAAGCAATGAAATGAGTTAGCATGAGTGGTTTATAGATGGGTATAGAGTATTATTATATTTAATCTGAGCTGATTTTCATACCTTTAAATGAGATATACTGAAATGTGTATGTCCTTTAAGGTCTGTAGTGTGAAATGTGACCCATCCCTACCCTGTGCCATTCCCAGCTACAGGATTTTGTTTCTGTGTGTTTGAAAGCTACAGCTCATTCTTCCTTGGATTTCCACTGTCTTTAGACCCCAGCCTTTCACTGAATATTAACTCTGTGTGTCATTTCACCTGACTTTTTCCAGAGCAGGTGGTATTTTCTATCTGCTTGCATGCAAACCTAATGCCTTAAACAACAATAAAGCTTTAGAGCTTTTGTGTTCCTGGGGCTGTAGAAATTGAGCATCAAGCTAAAATTATCAATAAGAAATCCCAGCCAGACTCCTGCACTTGCCATATGGCACATAAAGGAGTGGAAAGCACAACTTCCACTGGCCCTTCAGTTGAGAACCAGGGCTCAACCACTCTGTCAGCTTTTCCCTGAGCAGCCTGCAAGGATCAAAACCTTGGCTCATCCTGGAGTGAGCCATTTTCCTCAGGTATGAAAGCAAACATCAGCAAATGGGCTTCTTCTTTCACCAGAAATACAGTATCTCTGAAAAATGTGTCTTTTGTCTCACTGAAAACCATCATTTTTCTCCTGGTTTTGTATATACACATCCCAGATCTTGTTTCTCCTTAACAGTAATTTTTGTAGTGATTGAAAGGGGAGCAGTTCTGTGATCTTTGTGACAAAAGGGTTTGTTACATGTCAGTGTGTTTCTCATTCAAACCAATTCTCTGGTTTTGATTTTATTAATAAAACAGGAGGGCTCCTCAGCTAGCTGGGATGTCCTTAGGGTTTTAGTGTGGCTCGAGAAGTTCACTTCTTCATGGTAAAGTTCCTGTCAGTGAGGCAAGAATTGGTCTTGGTCACTGGGATTTTGTAGAACTGGCTGCAGAAATCCTCTCTGAAGGTTCCTGATGTCAGCTCGACAGCTCTTTAGAGCTTTAGAATTGTTCCCAGAGCTCAGGTTATTGTATGAGGGTCTGGATACAGGGACACCTTTGATTTCTTCCCTTTGAAAAGAACAAAAGAGAATTCTGCCAAGTCCTTCTGGTGTGTTTGGGAAATGAGGTGGCACAGACAGCATGATCCCAGGGCAGGGACCAACAGGCTCCTTTGGATGCACAGGGAGAGGAAAATGGGATGTTAGAGGAATTGGGATGGAATTTTCTTTGTGGTCAGAGGCTCCTAACAAGGGAGCTGGGCTGGCACCTTGGCAGGTGCTGCTGCTGCCTGACACACAGATCCTTTGGGAAACTCCACCTGGCTCCCAGCCTGGAGCCAATGCTGAACCTTCCTTGTGCATCCAGGAGCCCAGCCCTGACCACAGCCCTGCTCTGTCCTGCTCTGTAACAGCAGGATGGGGTTAGTGCAGCCAACTCAGCCAAGTTCTGTTTGCACATCTCCTCTGGAGGAAGGTGTGTGTTGATTCGTTGTAATTTGGACATGAGAATTACTCAATGGTAATGATAAGGTAGCAACCAATAAAAATACCTTTGTTGAAAATTGAAGATTGAGGATTTCACCCTCTAAGGCTTTCATAAATAAGGTTGCCATGCAGAAGAATAAGTCTTGGCAGTATCTGTTTCACACGTGAAGAAATTACAGAGCACTGAGAGCTGAGTCCAGAGCCCAGGTTCTGTTTGAGCTCCTGCTCGTGGCACACACACGGGGAACTGCTGAAGGACTTTGTGTCCATGTGGGAGTTTGACCCCTACGATGCTGCCAAGGGCAGTGAGGGCTGCAGTGCTTTGCTCAGCGAGCCTTAGGCACAAAAGCATCTGGCTCAGCTCAAACCTGCACGTTGCAGTCTCTTAAAAATAAATAAATAAATAAAATTCCTGCCCCCAGAAAGGGAAATAGGAACAGCAAATCCTTTTTGGAGCAGCACCTGCCCCTTTCTCTGTTTTGCTCAGCTTGTTGTTGTGTAAATCTTTCTTCTGCACCCAGAAAATGAGCAGCACAGGCTGCAGTTGTGGATTTATCCTTTTAAATAGCAGTAGAATACGGTGCCACCTCATTTAACCCATGCTGAATGCTGTATGAGATCCCAGAAAAGTTATTCAGCAATAATTTTAAATTCCATCCCTGAGAAGAAAGGGGGAAAAAAAAAAGAAAAAAGAAGCACAGGACTATACAGTTGGAGCCTGTAGTTGCAATAAAATCCAGGAAGAGGTAATTTTACCTGAATTTATCGCTTAGCAACCAGGAATCCACCTCCTGAGATTGCTGTTCCTGGGTTACCAAGTAACTGCCTGTGACAATTACCAAACAGCTGTCCCAGGAATCTACATAGCCTTTAACCCCCGTCAGCTGAAAGATGGGCTGATGACAGCCAACAAACAATAGAAACACACCCTAATATTTTATTTAAGAGCTGAGGGAAGCCACAGCTGTATGGATCATGCAGCCAGCTGGATTTAACTGCTTCAAACTGCGTGGCCTCACTTCAGGAAACTGCTCTGTGTGTTTAAAGATGCATTTGGGTCCTCATCCTCCAAACTTTGGGTCAAATAATTGAGTCCAAACTCTCAAGACAGCGTTTGCTGTTGTGCAGGAGTGGGAAGTGGCTAATTAGAGAGTATGGCAGCAATTTGCAAATTTTTCTTATTAATTAATTGAGTTCATCTTGAGTTTTTCTGAATGTAACTGATTATCACTGACAGGGAGAGTGTTAATATATCCAAGTAATAAAGGAATTATTTATAATGAGGAGGAAAGCATAATCAAGATTGCTATGATAAAATGAATGAAAAAAGAATACTGAGCTTGGATATTTAGAGGAGCTTCTTGATAATGAGCTGAATTATGTCTGAGGGGCTATCCCAAAGGAAATGAGGGAAGCTCCCATCCACAGTGTATGGAAGTGAGCTGGAAACAGGGTATCACACTGGAAATGTTTGATGTATTGACTCGGGTGTCTGACTTGAGCTGTGCCAATTGTACTTTTCCCCCCACCCCACTTCCACTTTCTTTATCTTAAAACAAAATTCCAAATGTTGTTAACAGAGTTACAAAGAGCAGCAGCAACAACTTGCAAGCGCATTTTCCACCGCTGCTTCAGATGCCCCGAGCCCAGAGAGCTTTAGGGCTGTACCTTCTTCTGCAAGTTCTGAGTAGTTCCTTTTAGTTTAAAATAGAAACAGGAAGAAGGGTTTTGGAAGTTAAGGGCCCCGTTGACATTTCCAAATGGCAGGCATGTGAGCTGGCTGGGGTGGCAGCAGATCTTTCTCCCTGTGTGCTCTGAGCAGGTATCCCAGGAAGGAACACTGGGAAATCAGCTGCTCCTGCAGCTTTTCACTAGCACCTTCTATTGAGATAACAGAAACTGCTCTGCTACACTAGTTTTTTCTTCCTTTTTTCTTCTTTCTTTTCTTTTTCTCTGGCATTTTTCATGTGCCACAATAGTAAGAGGCGGCTCAGAGAAGTCTCCACCAGCTTTCCACTGGCAGCAAGTTCACAAAGGAAATTTTTCCTTGGCCACTTGTGGCCAGAAACCACCCCATTGGCACTGGAGGATTCTTTAACCACCTGGACAAAACAGACTGCATTAATTTGGCTCCTTCTGCTTTTCCTACATAATTTTAAAAGCAAGATTGATAACATTTACCTTTCTGCACACAAGTGTAATAACTTTGCAGGGATTCAGGCTGTAGAGGAATTTCTGACTCCTGAAAAGGTTAAAACCCCCATAGCCACATCAACATCATTTCTACTGATACAGTGACACCTCTCATGGATGAGAGTGTCCCATTGCACATCCGAACAGCTTTCAGTGAGTCCATGCAGGAAGGAAATGCTGGGACACACCTGTGTAATGGGCTGTCAGCAGCACCACCTTTTCCCTTCAAACTGAAATGAAACCTTTTTGTTATCAGCGATTCCCTGTGAGTGATGAGGAAAGTGTGATTGCTTAGAAAATGAGCAAAGACCTTGGATATATTTATTAAAAAAAAACTTGAAGCATCATTTCATGTCAATATTAATGACTTGTCATTGCCATCACTACAATGCCTTTACGTGGCTGCTGTGGAGGTTTGGCCAGGGTTGTGTCTCTGTTAATGAGATGGCTGAGGGGAGCAGCTCCATGGGCATAAGCAAGTGATTTTTTGGGGAGAACAGAACAGTCTCAAACTTGTCACTGCCCAGAGGATGGCTCCTTTCCTAAGTGCCAAAGGGGCTTCCACTCCTAAACCGACTATTGGCTTTTTTGGGTAGGAAGGAAAGGGTAAGAGATCACAGCAACGCTTCCTCGCACCCTGTCTTGCTCATCTTTTGTCTCCATGTGGAATTTGGTATAGGGAGGCTGTGCTGGGGCATTGGTTCTGTGTCTCAATGACAGATCATGGTTGTCCTGTTTTCTGGCTGGAATTTGGTTGGTTACGTTGACAGATGTTGCAATGATTCCTTTGGCAATGTTCTGTTGTGCTGACTGTTCAAACAGGAAATTCATCTTTTAGTATTTGCACATGTTAAATGTTTGTTTTAGTAGGAATTGCTCTGACAGCAGACTGGTCTAACTGTGTGTGTTTTTGGAGCAGCAAACTCTGGAATTCTCAAAATCCCTATTAGGGTTTGGAGCCCTGCTCTCTGAAGTCCTACAGGACTGACTTTTGAGGAAAGGAGACTCAAGCTCCAGGTTGCTGCTGGGTCACCCTTTGGGTGACTGTGAGTTCTTGGTGGCACTGGGTCCAAACCATCTCCTGGTGTGGCATATGTCAGGTTTGTACAGCAGAGCCTGTGCTGCCTTTGGTTTCCCTTGAGTTTCTGCAGGTTTGGTTACTGAGCTGGCCTCATGTCTAACGTGACATCAGGGGCTCAGCAGCAGAGCGAGGATGTGCTCAGGAAACACAGCAAGTGATTCCCTCCACACCAAGAGAACTTGGTCTGAGAAAGCTGAATTTCCTTCTGAATCCCTGGCTGCTTGAGCCCATTTCAGGTGACTGCTTTTTGACCTTAGCAGGCAACTTCTTCAAAGGACAACTTGCTAGTGCTGGTGTGATTTTTTGTTTCCTAAATTTTCATTAGGCAAAATTCTATGAATAATTTATTTGAGGGATAACAGTGTTTCCTGTGTGCTATGGCATTGGAAAGCCCCTGGCCAAGATCTGTTGTGTTGTCCTTAAGGAAAAGTTCATCAGATGTCAGAAATTACAATACTTACTTGAAGATTTAGTGTCATGCATGTTTTGATGGTTTACTGATCTCCAGGATTTTAGATGCTATCTTTTCATCTTGATTTATGATTTTTTTTTTTTCTCAAATTCACCCATCCTAATCCTTGAGTAGCAACATTGGTTTTGGAAGGGGCACACTCTCCAAAAGAGATTTAGAAGTGCTTTTATGTATGTTGGGTGAAAGTGCAGTACAGGAAAAGGCACTGTCTTTCAACAAAGTTTGGTTTTAAGCATGAAATAATCAGGATTTGGATGTTGTTAAAGTAACATTTTTTGTGAAAAGGAACTGGATTTATAAAAATGAACCAACTCTTCAGCCAGACCTGTTATGAATTGCAAAAGCAGCTGGGAGATTTGGCCGAAAAATTAAGGTTGGGGTTTTTTTCTTCGTCAGAGTTTGTAAGATATTTGGAGGGACATAGCATTTATTTCTTATTTCTCTGAGTTTCAGGCCAGGTCTTGGAAAAACCCATCTGACAGTGAGTTTGTTTGTATATTTTACATTTTTTCCCTAAGTATGCTAGGCTCATTAGCAAGCCTTGGAAAAGGCATGCTTTGTTAAAGTGAGTATGGAAAACAAGATACTAAAGGCTCAAATCTGTCTCCAGAATATAAATAAGCACAGCTTCCTTTGGAGCAGATTCTGACCACAGCTATACTGGAAGCCTTGTTCCAGGGAGAGCCGTGAATGAGCGTTTGCTTGGAAATGCTGCACCTTCAACAAATTTCCTCCCAGCGGTGGCCGAGTTCCTGGAGGTGCCATCTACCTGCAGAGGGGCTGCAGAGCAGCCTGGAGGGCAGGGATAGCACATGGGGTGTTGGGAGATCCCACTGCAGAGCAGCCTGGAGGGCAGGGACAGCACATGGGGTGTTGGGAGGTCCCACTGCAGAGCATCCTGGAGGGCAGGGACAGCACATGGGGTACTGGGAGATCCCTGCCCAGCAGCACTGGGGGTGTCAGGGCTGCCCCAAATCCTGCTGTGCCCCACGGCAGCGAGCAGGCACTGAGGACTCTGTCACTGGCTATGAGCTCCCTGGAAAACTTTCCTCTTCCTGTGGATCAAGGGAAAATAAATAATTTTTCCTTTCTTGGAGCTGTTTGGTTGTGGTTTTGCCTCCAGCAGCAGGGGGGTTCTACCCCTGCACCCAGCAGGGACGTAGCAGCGGCAGCTCAACACCCAGTGCCTCCATCCAACACCCACTGTGTAAATGCTGCAGCATCAGCTCCAGTGTGCTCACCAAAGAGGACACTGCTCCAAAACATGCTTCAAAACCTTAAATGAAATCAGAAAAAGATGTCTGTGGCACTGGATGATGGAAGCAGTCATTTTCACCTGAGCATCTGAATTTTTATGGTCATTTTTAAATGAAAAGATGGGATCTGAGAAGTTTGTACGTATGAAACGTCTGTGGGAGCAGTGCTTAACAGCTGGCACAGGGTGGATGTATCCTCTTTAGACATAATTTATACTTCCCTGTTAAGCCAAAGTCCTTCTATTCACTATCATTATCGTAAGCTGGGTCCTTTGGTGATCTCATAATTCCAAAAGTACAATAGCCAAATAAGCCTTGATTAAAGCAGTCCGTTTTCAAGCCAAGCATATGTTAACACTGGAGAATAAAACAGTGGAAGTGGGAATATCCTGAATTGCTGCTTGATTTTCTTGAGGGAGGGTGTAAAATTTTACATTTGAAACATACTCTGGAGCTCAAGTCTCCTCAAAGGATAAGATTTGTCTGGTTCTTGAGTTTATCACCAGCAGAATATTTATATGAGCCTGGGCATGACACGAGGTGACACTTCTTAGATCCCTGAAACGTCTGAGGCTGCTGGGGTACCATGTGGCAAACACTGAAATAACTTTGATGAATCTCTGTTCTGGCTGTAAGTGGTTTTTGCTGTAACCCATCTGTGCCAGCAGAAGCATCTTCATCCTCAGGGAATGTTTATTTTTATTGGGTTCATCAGCTTTCCCTGCTACTCTTTATGTGAAATCACCTTTTGGAGCATTGCTCTAGAGATAACAATATTCTCTTTATGCTGTTAAAAGGCCAGTTAGATGAATACTAAAAACTCTACTTTAGGGCAGCAATTTGACATGGTGGGAAATGATGCCTTTTCAAACATTCTTCATAGCCTCTGTTTTGTGTGGTAAAACTCCATTTATCCCAGTAGAGCCCCACAGCAGCCCATTAACCTCGGCCAGTTTTCCCTCACAAGGTGCAGTGTCACATCTCATGCTGCAGCAGCGCTCAGTTCTGTCACTCACTGGGGTTTTCTGGAGGAGAAATCCTCTTCCAGCTGGAGGAAAATATTTTCCCATCTGCACAGACTTGAGAGCAGCTCTGGAGCAGTGGCTGAGCAGGGCTGTTAAAGCAGGGCTGTTAACAGTGTCCTTTAACAAACTACAGCAGGAGAACTCCCTGCAGCTCTGGGACCAGCAGAATTTGCCTTCCACTTCCCTCTCATATCCTCTCTGGCTGGAGCCAAAGCAAAGGGAAGTGTTTTCAGAGCACAGGGAGCAAACGCTGCTGAGTGAGCAGGTAGGAGGAGGAACAGAGTGCTGGAGTATCCACTCAAGCATTTGGGGAACCCTCTGAGTATTTGATTAAAACTTCCCGTAGTCAGCAAAGCTCCTTGTGAGGGCACGTGCAGCAAATCATTCATTACTTCTGGGCTTTGCTGCCCAGAGAGCAGCCTGCATTGGGATGCAGGGCTGCATCCTTCCCTGGATAACTCAAAAGCAGCATTTCTGGGATAAGCAAATTTCCCAGTTAGCTCTGTGTTCAGCTCTGTGACTTACACCACTCCAATCCTTCACCGAGGCACCGGTGCCTTGATTTTCCTGTTGAGATAACCAAGTCATCCTTATTGTTTTTTAATTTGGGAACTGAATTCAGAGAAATTGCACGAGTCTCCAGAGAGGAAGGAGCCCAGATCCCATAGCACTGACCCAGTGCTGAGCAGGACCAGCTCAAGTGAACACAAACCACTGTGACCCATCCCGTGGACTGGCACAGGGATCCCCTGCTCATCCTGCATGTCACTGGGGCCTGCTGAAGTGGCCTCTCATGGAAACCTGCGGGTGAATTCCCTGGCTCTGTTGGTTCATGATAGGCCAGGTTTATTTTCTCCTTTGTCTTGTGTCACTAATCAAGCAGTAATTGAATTAGCTGGAAAGCAGGATAAGATAAATTACCAGGAAGAATTAACTGTGTGCACCTGAGGTCAGAGGGCTCCTAGAAAATTCAAGGTGAGAATTGGCTGGACTATAAATGAGATTTAGCAGGAGTATACCAGGCTCTCTGGAGAATTAAGATGCAGAAGTGCATATTTCAAATCAGCTGTGAAAATCCAGAGGTGCCTCAAACTCTTTGGGCAATCCCTTTCTGTTTTAAGATGGGGAAACGAAGGATTGCACTTACATTCTTTCCAACTACTGTATTTGATGAAGGGAACTTCCCTGAAATTTATCTTTTCATTTTTATGTGAATAGACTCTGCCAGAAAGATATTTTCCCTTCTCTATTAGTATTAAGGTAGTAAATTGTCTGTCCCTGTGTTAACTCACTGGCCTTCCTTTTTTTTTCCTCTCTGCTTAGTCTGTAGTTAAAGTTCATCTTTCATGAAAACCATATGTTGGATTAAATACAGGTTATTATTTTCATGCATTGTAATATACTCTATTACCTTCTCCATCACAGCCCATGTGAAAATAATTATTATTCCATGTGTCACTGTGAATACATTTAAGATTCTTTAGGTCTTTTCTAGCAAGAGCTGATTTCTGACTCACTGGGCTCATTCTATTTTTATGTCAGAATCAGCCAAATATAAATGTCTTAATTTTATAAAAAGCTTTTAAAAATATGAAAAATGCATGTTAAAAATAAATAGAAAATTAGGTAATTCAGGAAAATATTAAGGTAATACCAGTAAATCATTTAATACATTGAAACTCCTTAAATAAATGCAATTAAGTTGCAATATAAAGAAAAATTCCAGTCTTAAACACTAAAGCAGACAAAGGCAGCAGTTTATACACTTGCATTTGCTTTGACAGTTGTGTCTGCTCTTTTGAACAAAGGTTGCAATTAGGTGACTTTTATGGGTTTATGAACTTAGCTTTTTGCAGAGAGTTTAACGTGATTATCCTGACTCCATAGCCAAGAGCTGCATTCGATCAGTTCTCCTGATTGTTCATGTTCTCTTCCCACCAAACCTCAGCTGTGGCTGTATTAAATAAAAATACAGAAACTGGTATGGTAACCTCACCATCTGCTATGCAGCTTTGGTTTTTGTTCTGGAGCTGGAGTAGAAATACATTACTGGAAATCGTGGGTTAAGTCGCTGAAATTAGATGGGACCCCTGCAGTCTAATCCATAGGAACCGGCCAATTCTTTTGAGTTTTCTGTGTTTGATTAGTTGTACTGTAATTAAAGAAATTACCAATAGTCTTCTGTCTGGAAGTGATTAACCCACCAAGTGCTCATACCTATATTCTCTAAGCATCTTCAAATAATATAAGGCTTCATTTATGTTCCTTAATAAGGAAACAAATGAAAATTGTCTCCAGCCTTAATTCTGTGGCTTGTGTGTGACAAGCTGTTCTGCCTTGTGCCTCGGTGATGGCTGTTCAATTGTTTGTGATTATGCTGCATTTTAATTAAAGAACTGAAATGCTATTTGTATAAATGGAACGTGCTTCTCAGCACAGCCATGACCCATGGAGGGAAAGAAATCAGATAATGATGGGAGCCACCTAAGCTTGGCACACTGACCCTGCACACTCGTGGAGATGTGGGTGTGATTGCTTGAATTATGCCTAAATTTCTCCTGGCCTCTGTAGCATCAGAGTTTTCATTCATTGAGGGACAAAAAGGAACAAAACGGGGCGGGGGGGGGGAGGAGGAGTCTTCTCTCTATTCTGACTTCTTGTGATGATGATGATGATCTTTGCTATTCAAACAAAAAAAGCAGTTTGAATTGTTTTGTTAGATTTGCAGACTGAAAGAGCAGCAAACTACAAGTTCATCCTTATGTGGTCCTCTGTGGAAGGAGGAGACTCATGGCCTGTCCCCCAAAAAGGTAAGAACTTTGTGAAGAGAGCAAGGCCCTGATGGCTGAGGATCCCACCCGGAGAGGCCTCTGGAGCTGGATGAGGAGGCACAGCCGCCTCTTAACAACATGCAAATTAATACAACTTCCTTCAAATAGGCAGCATAGTATGTCACATGTTGAGAAATACCTAACAGATGACACATACAAAATTTCAAGGGTTTCTATGAGACCAGAAAATACAAATCACTGTACAAAAGTCCTAAATTATAAATTCTGTAGTAGGAATTTCTTCTTTTGATTCACCATAAATTGTATGGTTCTCACAGCAGCTTTTCACTAGTTCCTGAAAAGGGATTATTCTCATGGAAGATTTTTTCACCTTAAAAATCCCTCCAGTTTTCAGCCTGAACTTGTATCCATGTTGTTATTGATGTCTCAACTGGATATTGCAGGAGTGAGACACTGCAGATGGGAAATCTTTGAAGAGAAGCTTTTCCCAAGCTGAGTTTTTTTCTCTGCAGCATTGCACAGTACAAAACGGTTTGCATAGACCAGTTTAATTAGACAAATAGGAATGTAAATGCTGGGAGGTTTTGATGGACTTTTAATATTAAGGAAGAAATCAGACATGAACCAGATCCTGGTTCTCACCTGTGTTGGGAACTGTGCTGAATCCCAATTCTGTTTTAACCAACTGATGCATCTCCTTAATTTTCATGGATTTCAAACAGAGCTCAGCTCCTTCACAACCATTTGCTGAGATACATTTTATTTGAGTTCATCAGAGTTGGTGTTGGTCTGTAACATGATGCATGTAATTCTATTTTACAGCAAATAGAATTTATGGCTTCATTTCCTGTGCCATGCAAATGAAAGTTCTGTGTAATTTGTACAGAAAAATCTGCTTACACAGCTTTTGGCATTGGCTGCTGCTCGTCCTCAGGCTGTAGAATAAGTAAGAGATTGGCAAATCAGATGTAAATTTGTGTGGGAAATGTCACTCCATGGTGGAAGGGAGCACATTCTGTGCCTCCCCTCAGCACTGCACTCCCTGAGGGGTCAGTGGGAGCCATGCTTTTGGGGGGTCCTGCCAGGTGGGCACGAGCATTTTGCATTTGCTGGGCTTTTGAACAACATGTATTCACTGAGAAATGACGAGAGCAGGGATGCTGTGGAAATAACCTTACATTTTGTGGGCTGTGAAACCACGGGGGTGCCAAAACTGGAAACAGGATGGTCTGGTTTGCACAGCTGAGCCTCTTCCGTGCCCACCCAGTGGCACCTGGTGCCCCCAGCCCTGGAGAGTGGAAAGCGGAAATCAGGGATGGAGGGAAGGTGCCTGTTGGGTCTGAGGTGGAAAAGGGCACTTGAGAGCTTTTGCTGAAACCTTTCAATTCATGGCAAGGTAGTGGAGACATTTCTGCCTAGAGATGGAGTCTGAAGTGAGGAGGGGCTGTTGTTGGCTTGTCCCACCTCACACAAAACTGCCCAAAAACAGAGCTGGGGAGGATCCTGGCCTCCAAAACAAACTCCTCATCTTTTGTTTGCTCTGTTTTGCCTGCTTTGGTTGAAAATCCTCAGGAGGGAGAAGCTCTCACCATGAATTACACCGTGCTTAGAACAGCCTGTCTTCATCATGGCTGGTACTTCTAGGAATTACTGCTTTTCCAAGGGAATCCACATCACGGAGAAATAATAATACTCATCCTTACTGAATGTCCTTTCCAACACTGCAAGCACTAAGTGGAAATAGAGAATAAAGCTACTTTTCTGGTTCTAAAAATAATTCTTCTGGGTCATGTGGAAAATCATCGTGGAGGTTATTTGTGGGAGTTCAAATGTTCAGTTGTTCTGCTTTCCTTTTTCTAGGAATTGCTGCATGGCTGAGTGTTAGCCTCCAAAATTCTCAAAAAGCTCATGAAAAGAGCTGCTCTGTTTCCTTTGGAAAAACTGGATGGCAGTGGAAGGAGAGAAAAAAAGAGTGTTAGAATGTTTCAGCTTTACAGGGATTTGGAAATAGAGTTTAGGATTTACCTGTTTGTGTCACAACTCAAACAGAACAAGGAATTAATTTGGGGATAGAATTCATTATTTTTAATGTATTGTGACCCACTTATAGATAGGACAGAAGGATTTTTCAGGGGTGGAATGTCAGTGGAAAATAATGAGGTTTTCCTTAAGAAACAATGCCATTCCTCAAAGGTTGATAGTGTGCAATAAAGGAGACTGATGGAGCATCTTCAAAATTAAGGAAGGGCTGTTTGATGTGCTCAACCAGGGGGACACAGCCACGAGGGAGTGTCTGGGTGGGCCCTGGGACAACAGGAACTGGTAAGGTTTGCCCAAAAAAGAGATGGGTTTCCTGAAAGCCGCTGGCAAAGGCAGGACGCTGAGGCAGCAGGACTGCTGACCAGCAATTCCTGCACTCTTGTTTGCCAAAATGTAATAAATTTTTTTTTATAGTCAAAGGAAAAAAAAGGAGAAAAAAAAAATAAAGCAAACCAGTGCCTGTCCAGTGTAGAGCAAGTGGTTTCCTGATCCTAAAGCAGTTGTCAAGCCACAGGTCAGCAGCTCTGCAGTTTGCAGCTCTTTCTCTGGAATTAAAGGAAGTCAGAGCTGAACAAGCAGCAGAGAGGTTCCTTCTGGGTACACCCACGCTTTTAAAGGCTACTCTTTTTAGCTCTTATACATTTAAAAGATAAATTAAATCAATCAAGACAGGAGCTCCCAACCCATTGCCCTCTGTAGTCTTTTTTTTTTTTTTTTTCCCAGCACAAAATATCTTTTTAAATCAGGGACTTATATCCTATGTGGGAATTCCTATGTCCTGGTAACAAAAAAGAGAGATGGGACAAAGGTAGCAGGACTGGGAATGGTAGGAAGTTATACAGGCAGTTTGCATTTTCTCCAGCTCCCTCTTCTCTGCTGAGAGTGTCACATTTAAACAGAAGAAAAAAAAAATTATTTCTGTAGCCTGTGTGTATTATAGCCTGCAATGTTTTTTTTTTTAATCTGTTTGCATGAAACAGAAAACTCTGATGTTCTTGTAAAACTTCTTTACATCAAATAAGGGAAGAAACCAGCTCATCTGTCAATGCTCATCTTGTTTCCAGCACGAACATTTCATCTCGTGTTCTCTTGCTGTGTGCTGTGCAAGGATGAGGGAGGGGGACACCACAGCGCTGCTCATTTGGGGAAGAATCTGTTGTACAAAAACTGGAGAGATCTTAGCCTCAAACATTCACATCTATTTCTTGATACCTGTCAGCTTCAGGAGCACAGCATTAGCTTTTGTCCCTCTTCTCTATCGTGTCAGCAGGCTGAGAAGAGGCAGAAATGAGCTGACTGCCTTCTTGAGAAACATCGAGACACGGCCAACAAATAGCAAGCACAGAAAAATGAACAATATGAGCAACTGAAAAGCTTTGTCTTCTGCCTTAATAAACTTCCTTGGCTCTAAGTTCTAGTCTGCCTAGGTACACATTTAGCAACGAGGTTCACAGAGATGAAAAATGTTTGTGCTATGAGGTATAACTGCTTATCATGTTATCCAGCCCTGATAATAAATGTGCCACCCTGGGAGCCAGAGGTTTGGGACAGAGGAAAGATCACCTATGTAGAACTAAATGCTGAAGGGATTTTGGCTTAGTAGAACAGTCACAGGCAGGAGAAAATTAGGATTTTACCAAAGAAATATGTGGGGGGAAAAGTTTTACTACTGGCTTTTAATTTTCTTGGCTTCTCAAATATGTAGAGGGACTGGAGAATAATTACTGAGTAATTTGTAGTGAGAATTGGCTGTTTTCTGCTGGGTTAGATGTGTGTGCAGCATTTCTTCCATGTCTTCAGCCAAAGCTTCCCGTGGTGCTGCTGCTGTTGAGGATGTTGAGTCCCAGGTGACAAATATTCACCATTCCAGGCATGGCCTTTGTGAATCCATTCTCTGATTTAGGACTGGCCCTGCCAGAGGAGCCCTGGAAACTCAGGAGACCTCACTTACAATCTCATCGGGTCTTGGGCTGGCTGCTGGAAATTCTCCTTTCCATGAGCAGTTTAAATCCTGTGGAAAACTCCCACTGACTTTGCAGGGATTATCCATTTGTGGAAAGTTATTTTGAGGGAGGTGCATTCCTTTGTAAAACAGCTGGCAGCTGGGTCTGGGCAGCGCTGAGGTTTGAGTCCTGGCTGTGTATTTTTGTTGGTCTGAGTCTGTCCTGTGCCACACACACAATGGGAATGCACTCCGTGACTACAGCTTGCACTTTCTATTTTAGTCCCATAAAAAATAATAATAAAAAAGAAAGCAAAGCTCGAGTGTGTAGGTGTTTTCAGATATTGGACCCCTTGGGCTATATCATGTTTGTGTCTCTGTGCAATTCTGCTTGAGAAGCACAGACCCAGCATGTCCTGTCTTTTGTCGGGGCCTTTGGGCTCCCAGGTGAGGGAAGTTGCATTATAAATGCAGCAGTGTTCTCATTCATTTTCTGAGCATTGTTATTAATTGTACTTTTTCTATTTTAATGCCTTATATTTCTATTTGTTTTGTGATCTCATTCATCGGTGTATTTTCAATAACATTCCAGTATTTAATTTGAAGGTAAAGTAGAAAAGTCCCCCTGCTAGTTAATTTAAAGAACATGTTATCTGCTGTCTGCTCTACACATTTCCTGTGATACTTCAAGACAGAGAACCCTGTGCTGCTTTTACATTTAAGAGTTTACTAGTAAAAATACACCTCTCCTGAGGTTATTTAAAAGCAGCACCTACATTTCTCACCTCCCCCTGTTGTCTCTCATACAGACTCCCATCCAATACTGCTGTGCCAGAAAATGTTAGCAGATAAAGTGCCAAGCAGGTTCAGGGTATTCCTAATTCAGATTAATGACCCCATTCTGCTGCCTCCTTAGCAGGAAATTAGAAAGTGCTGGGAAGGAGAAAATAGCAATTCATAACACAGGTCTCTCTGTATTGGCAGTTGCACTCATTAAAGCTAAGATATTGTTTTGATATAAAATAATTGAGCCTGACTTATTAATGGGATGTGGCGCATGGAGATTCCTCCAGAAGACTGCTGGCTCAATATCTTGGGGGCTGGCCTTCCCCTGAATTCCTGCTCATAGGAAATGAGTTTCTATGCAGAAGGAAAATTTTTACCTGGATAAATGGTTCCAGTTCAAGAGCATTTAACTCCATTCTAGCATGGAAGTATGGAATTCTCCTTCAGAGATTAATATCCACACATGTCACACCGGCACGGAGTAGGAGGGAGCTCTGTGTGTGACATTTCAGGTGAGGCTGGGCAAGGGGTCAAGTTGTATATGAGCTTGGATTTTCAATTTTCAGCACTGGCACAGGTAATCTGCAGTCTGCTGAAATCCTGTGTCAGGTGTATTAGGTGTCTCTTTTGACTCTGGGTTGGGCTTGTGATCTTTGAGAGCTCTACTCACCGGATACTCCAAGGTGGCCCCGCGCACAGCTCAGTGTTGCCTTGATTGAACACTGAGGTCAGAGGCCAGCAGGAGCCAGAGGTCCCTGCAAACCCACCCTGTGCACGGGCCCGCTGAGCTCTCTGCCTCCGTGTCATGAAGACAAATGGCATTTTTTAAAATTCTCCCAATGAACTAACATTCATTTTCTGGTGTCTCTTCCTTCTTTATTGCTTCCTAATGAGCTTCGTTCCCATCACCTCTAGCCTCCTGCTTCCCACCCTGAGTTTACACCCTTGCATGGAAGAGAAGCAAACTGAACAAATTAATTAAGTTGGCCTGTCGAATGAAATGGCTTTGGTGACTTCTGGGGTTTTGCCTCTTGCTTTTTACAGGAATCTCCTATAAGTCTTTAATGGCCACAATTGCTGGGCTTTTTCTGTCCATAGTTGGCAAGAACATCACATTTTCTTGGTATGGTGTCTCAGACTTAACTGAGAACATTTCATTCTCTGTCTATATTTATATTTATATACATATATACATTACATACACATGTGTATTTTTACTCTTTATTTTTATATTTATGGTGGTCATTTTGCCTCCTTGTTTATTTTTTTAGCAATGGAATTTTCATAAAAGTGCTTTTCAGGAGCCATTTGGAATAAAAGCTGTTTCTTAGGAAAAGGGATCTGTGCTGTTACAGTTTACAAAACTTCTTCTCAACCCTGGACTGGTCAGGGTTTATTTTTTCTCCTGTTCTCCTCATGCTGCTTTGTTTGCTCTTGGACAAGTTCTGGTTCAGAATCAAGTGTTAGCTAGATTATTATTTTCTTGCTCTTGAAGATGACACAGCTTCTAACACAGCACCACTCTTACCAGATGAAAGTGCCGTGGATTCTTTCCAAGGAATATGTGAACAATTTTAAATTCCTCTGCTGAAACTGCTTTTACTGAACCTTTCCCCCTTCCAGTCTGCACTGTGTTTTCACTTTGAAGTAATAAATACATACAGGCCTTTGGTATCTGGTTACCTTTCTTCCTTTTCGTTCCACAGCTCATCACTTCATTATTCCTGAAAAAAGTGATGCTCTTGTGAAGTGAAGCTTGTATAAAACACTGCTCTGGTGTGACACAGTGCCTGAAACTTCAGTAGTGCTTCATGTAAAGTCTTACATGTCTCCTGTTGAAATCCCAGTGGGAACCTGATTCAGCTGCCAGTGTTGTTACCCTGTAAACTTTAGTGGCATTATGGCACAATGAGAAATATCAATTTTAAACTCATCCTTCTGTGCCATTTAATTCACTGCACATGAGCATGCCCGGGAGGAACAGCACAAGATTTTGTTCTTGCATCTTTCATTGCAGAGATTATTGTGCAGTGTTTTGCCATTCTGCAACCAGAATGTGTAGAGATGGATGATAAATATGGGGAAATGATTACTTTACACACCTGGTACATTGTAGTGAGTACAATGGGTTCATTTCAGTCCCCGGGTCTCAGAAGGAACAAAGGGGATCCAGAATAAAACAAAAGCCATCAGTTGGGGGTTGTTATGGAGAGAAAGTTCTTAAAATTCTTTCAGCTGCATCATCTTTCTATCCTTGTGTGGTTTTTTATGTGCTCTTGGTGTCTTTATGTGTTCCAACTACCCCAGTGAGAGAAAGGCCATAATGGCTCCCTGTGGGGAACTTAAAATGCCAGAAAGTGCTGCAGAAGACACGAGCTAGGTCAGTGCTGCCACAGGGTTCACCTCTTGAGTCAGACTTGCTACTTGGAAAGCTGCATATCACTGCCGAGTTCATTTGTGATTGTTTTCTTTTAGTTTGAGATACCAGAAAAAGATTATCTATGCTGAGAAGAGTCGCAAGGGTGCCCTCACATCTAGTGAGATTCTGGACAATTTCATTAGTCCTTCTGCATTCAGGTTCGCTGGTTCCACCTTTCTTACTTGAAGGACCCTCTTCCTGTATGGATTTTCCTGCACTTGAGGCAGTAACATCTCAGCTGGTTTTGGGAATTCTGTGGGCAGTTTGCACTCAAAAACTGGCATTAGGACTTAATAGAGGAAGCACCCGGCAGTGCTCACTGAGATGGAGGGTATCTCATAGCAGGATGAAGGTGAAATCATTTGTTAGAAGCTGCTGTGCAGGAGTGGTGGGCCTGGGAACGATTGAGCCTCCTGATGCCAGTTCTTCCCAGTGCTTCCCAGTCTACAAACAAGGGTGTTTGACCTCACAAAGGCATAAATTCAGCAAAACCTGGATTTTGTCACCACATACCTGTCATGCCTCAGGAGGAGCAGTTCCCTCGCTTGTGCCTCGGAATGCTTTGGAAAGGGGCTCTCTAGGTGATGTTGTAGTTTTGTAGGAAATAATCCAATTCTTTCAGTCTGAAAAATCTCTTTAGATATTTAGGAAGAAGCCAAATAAGGAGGAAAACAAACCAAGACGTGCAAAGGGCCACAAATAGCATGGGAGGGTTTTATCAGGAAAAGAAGCCCTGACAACTCTGTGCTCAACATGTCTGACGTTTACTCACTTTATGGGAGTTGGCACTGCAGAGAATGTGTATTTATAGGGATGTATTCACACGACTTTGCTTCGCACAGACTACTGATTTAGATGTCTAATTTAGGAGCACAGGCGCTCTCTGTCGTCAGCAGAGCCTAAATGAAGGTCCCTGAGTTCCCCCCTGAAAGGAGGCACCTTTCTCCAGCGAGTTCAGAGCAACCTGAGGTTCCTAAATTAGGCCCATAAGCCACGTGTGCAGTGTGTGAGCCTTGAGTAAACAGCACTCGGGGATTAAGTGCTGGCCCTGGCACTGCTTCCCCCCACAGACAGGGAACTCTTCAGAGATCCCAGCTTGGTCAGACTTGAGTGTGGCTGAAGAAAAAGATCATCTTCCTCCCCTGCTGGATGTAGCCAGACCCACGGGCCTCAGTGACTCGAGGGCAGAGGCACACTTGCATAGGACCGTGCCCAAAATACCATTTATTCAGTGAGGGAAAAGGGAACTCCCTACCCAGGACCCAGCCGTGCATGCTCGGCTTCAGGCGGCAGAGCAGGCTCGTAGAGCCCCTGAGAGCTGCTACGTGCACAACTGGCTACCATGGCTGTCATCCTGGGATGAACAGAGCTGGGAAAATAAAAAAAGAGAAGAAAACTCCACCCCAAAGCAGCCCCACCTCTGCAGAAGTGGAGGTTAATAAAGCGAGGCCTGTGAGCCCCCGGCTCTTCCATCTGCCTCAGCCAAGGGCTCTTCCTGTGACCCGCACAAATTGTGGATTTCTTGCTGCTTCTCCACCTCTTTGCAATGAGAATGATTTTATTCACAGAAGGTGATGTCATGAGATTGTTGTGAGGGGATGTGACTCAATGTTTGTATAATGCTTTGAAGATGAAGAGTGCTAAGTATTGTTATTTGAGATGGCAACAAAATAAAACAAAATATGTTCGGTGCAGCTAAATCCAAAGCCAAATCCATTTTCAGTTAATCTTCCAAGCAGGAATTCAAAATCAAAGTAAAAATCCTTGCCAACTGGAACTTTACAGCTTGATGGGAAAGTTAGAAAGAAATTAATTGGGTTTTAAATAGTTGTAACTGTTTTGAGATGGAGTGTGGAGTGCTCATCTACTCCTAATTGCCAGTCAGTTTGGAACAGGGAATTAAGGCTTGCTCAGGGGAAACTTTTTTCAGAAAAGGAAAACAGTTGGGCTGTCTTGCATGGCACACTGTATAAACTGTCAGAACTCTGAAAACATGTGCTTTTTCCACTTTATTCTGCCTTTTTGCAGTAATGCAAACCAGCAGAAGATGTGGAAAGCAATGAAACTGCCAAATGCCACCACAGAGCTCCTCAGGGGAATCGCTGTCCCCTCCCAGACAGCTCAGCCTGTGATCCTGCCCCAAAGGGCTGCTCCAGTAGGGCAATGGCTCTCCATTTGAGATTATAATAATAATTTCCATTGAGATTATTCCAGCCTCTGCCTGGAATAATCTGGGCTGGGGTCCTGTGCTGGCCCCTCAGCATCTGCTCCTGGTTGCTCATACACGGCTCCACGACAAGAGGATTTTCCCTTTGGATCAGGGGTGAGCACACAGCACTTACTCAGAGCAGAGTTTGCTCCCCAGCCTTTGTGATGGCCTTTAGCCTTTCTCCCCTCTGTTTTGGGAGTGCAGAAATTCCTGTGCTGAATCAGACTAATGCTTCAGCATTCCAGCAGCAGTAGCTGACCTAAAACTCCATTAAGGGGCAGATGTGCTTCAAAATTGTTTCTACCTCGTGGTTGAGAGCAAAAATCCACTTCCTGCACAGTCTCTATAAAAAGGACACAACAACACCTTTATCTCCCAGGAGCAGTGCTGAGCCCAGACTATTTGCAAAACACTTTCAAGTCCTGGACTTAAATTAGCAAACTCAACTATTTTTACCTCCCAAAGACCTGCCCCTTGTAAGGAAATGTACATTTGATTTAGAATTTTTCCTGATGTTCAAAGGGGACTTGGACGTGTCTCTCAGCCTCTTGTGTTTGATGGGATCTGTGCATGTGAAGCACCTTCATAAGAGGGTTATTCATTACTTCTCCCTTTGAGTGAACACACTGTTTTCCACCTAAACCATCCTGTTTGAGTTTTGCTGTCCTGAGCAGAGGTATGCCTTCAGATCCTAGTTTTTGTTTTCTTAATACTTTTGAAGTTACTCGTTCCTAAAATACAACTCTCAGTAAACATTTCAACGCTTTAATTTGGCTTAAATTTACGCTTGAATATTAAAGTTCCAAAATAGTTTTATGAGCAAATAAAAATACGATGGCTCTGGGAACATTTCTTTTCCTTTCTTTCTTCCATATCTTTTAGTTATGTTAAACTCTGTACTCAAGTGACTGCCTTATAAACAGTTTTATATTGCACTCAATTGCAAGTCATTGGAACAACATTCTGTAATGGGTTGCAAATGGCATAACGTTATGTGCCCCAGTTTCTGCAGCCAGAATGAACAAGATCATTGGAAAGGTTGGTGATAAAAATGGACATAAAAAAGATAACCTTAAATCTAAACCCTCTATATCACAAGTAATAGAACAAAGTAAAAAAAAAAAACCACATATTTTTCCTCTCAGAAGCGACATGAGCCAGCTCAATCCTGCTTGCTGAAATGCTTTTTTTTAATCATATTCCAAATAAAATTTTTATTTCCTTTAAAGTTGTGCTTGCTGTGACAAAAAATGATTGCATAAATAATTTTTCCTCACCTTTGGAAAGCTGATTCTCTCTGAGAATGAATTAGTTAGCTGTCAGAAGAAAGCCTGGATCGTATATTCTGGAACACTTAGTGGGCAGAGCAGTGTTGAAACACCCGTGGCAAATATTCATTACTTGAGGTCTGGCAAAATTAAAAGTTCAGCACAGGACTGACATTTTTTCCCTCTCCTGGAGAAAAACTTGTATAATTAGATGCTTATATTTCTTTCCGAGGTGTAAATCTTTTAGATTTGTATGAATGTTGCCATCAGCTACAAAAATGGGAAATAGCAGAAAAGATGGTCAGTGCTCATGTGGTATTGTGCAAAATCTTGATTGCAGAAATGTCATCAAGTCACTGAAAGATATGCATATTTTCTAATTATTTTCTTGAAAACTTTGTTATTTCAAGTTCTTTCTGAAACACATCCAGAAACTTATTAGACCCAGTTCCACATGGTGTAGCCTCTTATGCCCATCCCAAAAAATAAACCTCAAACCCACCAAGGAAATACCTCACCTGCAAAGTTTTGACAGAAAATAAAGCCTTGTTAACAGAGGGATGTGCGTGCCTTCTTTGTGTGGGCAGTGCTTTGGGTGGCAGCTGTTTGGTGATCATACATTTTAATTAAAGCAGGGCACAGCAATGTGTGCACTTTATTTGAGGTTGCTCTCCCTTGTAAGCGTCATGAACTTATTCAGCTCCATAAGCAGAAAGAAGCCTGTGGGGTCCCTTTGCCAGCAGACTCTGGTGCAGATCACAGAGCAGAGAGTGTGAAATGGAGTCACTCACGAGAGGGAATTGTCCAATCTTATAGAAATCCAGGTTCTGTTCTTAGTAAATACAGTGCTCTAAGGTGGGGAGTATTTTCCTCCTGCCTTCCTGTGAGGAAGGCGATGTACTGGGGGAGAAAGATGTCTCCCAGATACATTTCCAGGAACAAATGCTTTTGGAGGTGGCTACGTCACTCAAATTCTGTCTTTCTTAGTACTTATTTTATCAGCTGCTCTCAAGCTTGTGAGCTGCAGCCGGATTGACTGTGGTCCTTTTGGGAAATGTCCCTTGGTTTTATTTTATCACAGTTTGAGAGCTGTAACCATGAGTTACTGCGCAGTCACCTTTACGTGCACTACACCGCAGTAAAAGCAAATTGCTCAGCTTTTGGTTTTTATTTTGATTTGGTTTGACTTGAACAGATTTTCCTGACTTGTATGCGAGAGTAGAGAGTGAGGCAGGGAGATCAGGTGGCAGTTTTCACAGGGATGGTGCCAATGGTTGGAGCAGCAGTGGAGGATCAGGATTTCTGTCCTTAGCCATGGTTCCTGTCACTGAGACAATTCACCTCCAATTTCTGAGCTCACGTTCGCAGGGATTTCTGTCTGACAGTGTGATAGCATCGGCTCGTGGTGGTGCTGAGGGAATGATGTGTAGCTAAAGCAAAGGAATCCTGTTCTGTCTGATTTTCATCTGCCTGTAAGCCATGCCTGAACTTCCTTCCTCTGTCAAACGATACTTTAAATCCTGCATTTGTACATTAAGGAACTCCTTCAGTGGGTAACCTCAAAGTGGCCAGCAGTACAAAATACCATGTATGGGGTCTGTGAGGGGAAGCCTTGTAAAATGGGGGGAGATTCTTGGGAATCACCCCAACACGCGTGGAATTGGCTCTTTCTGTGAGTCACAAAAGGCGTGGGCCTTCCTCGGGAGAGGCAAAGGCAATTTCTCTGGAATCGCTTTCTGTGGTGCCATTGCCTCTTAGCCAGTGCCGGGAGAGGAAGCTGGCGGCAGGCATGGGCCTGGAGGCGTGGGATGCTCCAAAGGGCCGTTAAGAACCACGGCCTGGCGTGAAGCCCCTTTATTTTGTGGAGATCAAACAGGAGGGGATCTCAGGCGGCCGGGGGAGTGCCGATGTACATATTTCTATAAGTGAATAATTGGTGTGTGTTTCAGACGTGCCGGTGTCCGCTCGGGCCGGCGCGCTGAGGCACTGCCTGTGTGCGGGCGCCACCTGCCGGCCGCGGTGCCCTTCCCGCCGCTTTCCCGCCGCTTTTCGTCTGTGGGACCCCGGCGGGAGTCGTGAGGGGATTTGCTGGAGGAGGGAACCGCCCGGCAGGCTGAAGGTATTTTGAACTGTGCACGATGTCCGCATGCCGTGTTATATGTCATCCACATTTATCCCGACTTATTTTTAAGTTTCTTCAGGGAGAGCCAAGCTTTCGGCCCCAGAGGAAACTTTCTCTGTGCTCTGGGGAGATTCCCCCTCAGTGGAGATTCCCCCTCAGTGGAGATGCGCGGTCATCTTTCACTGTCTCTGACTGTATTAATGTCAGCAGGGATTTCTTCTAAGGCACCCTGTTCTGCATTAGCAGTCAGTCCCACACAGGGAGTGTGTCTCAGAGCCTTGGTCTCTGGTTTGTGGTGCTGGAAGTCACTCGTTGTTCCAGCCCTCTCTGATGGGAACACACGGCCACAAAGGCCTGGATGTGCCCTGTGTACCCGGTGGGCACAGCCGGCCTGGAGCAGGCAGCCCTCAGCCCGGGGGTCTGTGTGCTGGGGATGCATCCAAAAGGTCCTGGAGAGCTGAGCCATCCTCTCAGATCCACACTTCCCCATGGAGCACTTGGAGTGACCGGCTCCGTGTGGGTGCATCTGGATAGGTGGCAAAAGCTGAGGAAGACAAGTCTGGGAGAGCATTTCTTATCAAAGACAGGTACAGGGCAACTTTATTTAAGCTGTATTTGATGTACCTGTATAAAAGCCAGAGAGGAAGGTAGCTCTTGGCTCCTCAGTACAATTATTTTTTATCTGATGCTTTATGTCTAATTTCTGCAATTTTAGTGCTCATATTAATGATTTTTGAAAATTTCAATTAATAGGTCATGGGGTTGGTTTGTTTGTCTGTTTATCCCATCCAAGTGATGTTCACTAAATAACAAATCCACACAGTTCACTGAGCTGACTGGAGTCACTCCACTGCTGTTTCTCTACTTCCCGTGCAGTACTTCTCATGGACAGACGAGGCTGCTATGGAACTGGTTATTTCAGCTGGGGGAGTGATATTTAGGGGACTGTCCCCTCCCTGCTAGATGCTTGCTGAGGGCTATGACAAGCCTTGACACAAATGGTTACTCCTGCTTGGCTTCTTCTATTCTAAATCACTATAAAGTGGAATAACAGAGGGCAGGTTACCCTTGACAATTGCTTGGAGGCTTTAGGTAATGCTGAAGGTGACCACCAGTTTCATAGTGTGACATCTGTACCACAGCTTCCCTGTTCTGTGCTGGTGTCCCCTCACTGCCACGGGCACATCCAAACTTTGGTTTGCATTTAGAGGGCGCTGGGCTGCCTTGAGAGCTGCTCCTCCCTTCTGCCAAAACATTCCTGCTTGGACTGCTCCTGCTGTTTTTTACCATAACATTAAGACTGTAGATATTAAAGCAGTGTCAGCTGAAATCCCTAGCTCCACCACTGACTTTCAAATTTGTAGTCTGGCCTTAACCTTAGCACAAGCAAATGCTTATTTAGGTTGTTTTGCAAGTGGATGATTTAGTGACATCACCAGATTTCTGTCTGATCAAGAGCTTTCCAGAAGCAAACAATAAATTGCAACAAAGCATATCCTTGAAGTAGATTTTATGTACAAAAACCCGAGCATTAGCAATCTCATTTTCAGTAATGAGATAAAAAACACAGAATCAGCTTTTAGGATCAAAGATGCACCTTGTTCTACACATAACAACACATGGTATGAGATGATGAGGTGTAACAAGCATCACACCTGACACCCCCTCAATGAAAAGCACTGTCTCCAGGCAGAACTGTTTGGTACTCTTATAAATCCAAAAGAAAATCAGGTTGTATTGTCCCAAGAGAGAGCATCTAGTTAGATCAGACCAAAATGTTATTTTTTCCCCAAGGGAGCATATGAAATGAACCACATTATTCTCTAGATAATGGACAAAAACCTTCTTTATTATGAAAACTTTATGCCCTTTCATAAGCATTAATAATGCTGGGGGTGTGTGGGTGGGAGAGCAGGTGGGTAGGAGTGCTAAATGGAAAAGCAAAAAGCAGAGCTATGAGACTGTAATTTCTTATGAAATATTGCTCTGTATGATACCTCTTTGCTTTAGAACATTTTTATGGAAGAGAAATACTTTGCATTTCCTGCAGTCTTCAAGTTTTTGCTGGTTTTTGTGACTGCAGTACTTCTGAAAGGCATTGGGGAGGGGATAGCTTAGGAAAGCCTTTATTTATCTCAATGATATACAGTACCAATAGCAGTGGAAATTTCCTTGTGCTCTGGGCCAGTGCCTGGATCTTGTCTAAAATCATCTCCTAGGCTCAGAGCAATATCCCTCTCCAGCTCTCCCAAGCCTCCTGAGATGGCACTCATTGCTGTTCTTCCAAAAACATTTTCCTGTGCTTTAGAAATTGGGTGGTTTTCCCTTATTATCCTCTTCGGAGGTCACAGAGCTACAGTGGCAGCAGAGCTTGCTGCACACAGGGATGGATTCAGGGGGATTCCTGGGATGGGCTCCATGTCAGAGCACCTGGAACCCTCCCAGCTTCTGTTTGCTTGGAAAATTCAGTCATTGAATCTGATTCCTATGTTGTGGCTACCAAATATTTCAGCTTCAGAGCTCTGGCTCATGTGGCAGTAATGGCTTTGGAGGTTTTTTCCAGTTTCAACCTGTTTGACTCACTAATGCTGTTGTAAAATTGTGAAATATTCCTCACAGTTACTAGTAAGGGTTTAGGACTGTCCTGTTTATGAGAATTCCAATGAGAATTTCCATTCAGGGTCCAGAAAACTTTATTAGCAGAGTTCTTTCATCCACAGTGTCCAGAAACACTTTTATGAAGTGATCAGATTGAAACTTGTCTTCATAGTTGCACAGTTTTTTTCATGGCTGAAAGTAAAATCCAATGAGCTGGAAAATTCACTATATAGACCTCACCCAGCAGCTTCTGTCTAAATTAAAGAAAGACTCCATTTTAAAGAATAATAACATTATAAAAAATAATTAACACGAGAATGAATATTTGCAGCCCTATTAGTCAGAAGCAGGAGAGGTAATGAGCAAGATTAAAATCAGTGCTGGCCTTTCCTGTTAGAAGTTTATGGGCATTTAATGAATTTAAATGGGAAAAGGAAGCTGATAATTGAATTATTCGTAAGAACTTTATTCAGCAAGGTTTGAGTGATTGCTGTTGGCTTTCACTGCTGTGCTCCCCTTTGTCACCTCAACCTGAGCACTGGGAGCTCTGGATCTATATTTATTTATGTAATTGGGGGAACATGAGAAGTGTGCTATTGATTGCATTGACTGGAAACATGGAACCAGCACCAAAAAAAAGGGGAATTGGAACAGGAACCAGCTGCTCAGAGTTTGCTACAGCCACCTAAAGAGTTAGGAGCAGAGAAGTCATTTGGAAGAGGTAACTTTGTCAGGCTGGAGAAGTGCTTTTGGCCCTCCACACATGTAACACTCGACAACTGTGTGGGGATGTGTGAGAAAAACAGATTCCTGAGGGGAACTCTGGCTGGGCAGTTTGCATTGGTCCATAAAGGCAGAGAGCAGCAGAGCAAAGGCAGGCTCAGCCCACACAACTAGCAGGGAAAATTCTGCAACATGAATTAATTTTCATTAAAAAGGTGCGTGGAACAGCAGGAGGACAAACTGCAAGTCTCTGCAGATGGAAAGGGCAGTGGGAGGAAGGCACCAGCAGGGAAAATGCTGCAAATTGGTGTTTTGGAGAAAAGGCAAATGCATTCACCATGTCAGCTGTGGGAGGTTTGTTTATTGCAGGCTGTGTGTGGTAGCTAATGTGCGTGGGTCCTCGTGGCTTTGGGGATTGTTAGTTTGGGTTGGTTTTAGTACCTGAAAACCCTCAAAAACTGTTGGAGAAAATCTAACAACTGTGAGTTATCCAGACACGGACTTCCCTGCAGACCAGTGGCCTGCAAAGAAACCCAGAAGGAACTTTTCCCTTCTCACGGAGGTCAATCCATTTGCCACAAAAACAACAGATGTTGAAAGGAAGTCATTTTAAACTGTAAGGTTTAAATTGGCAGCAGGGGAAGACAAGTTGCCAAAATGTGTCTTTGTTTTGTGTCTCTGAAAGCCTCAATTCCTCCTAGTGGGAGACTTCCACTTCTGGCCCCTGCACAGATACACTTGCATTTCATTTAATCTGCTGTGGCGCAATCGGAAGGCTCTGGCTAAAAGAAATGTCCTGTGAAGAAGATCCAGAGCAGTTGGCCCGTGGAGAGCTCTGCACTGCTCTGCTTTTAGCACTGGAGGTGATTTTTGAGGTGAGTCAGTGAGGGCTGCACTCACCAGGTATCTGGTGGGGGTATTTGCCATGTGGGAAGAAGCAATGGGATTTGGTCCCTGGAACTTCCCAAATGCAGCTTTTCTGTCTGGGTGTGAATGCTCCAGTAGCTGCAGGAACTTCACAGTTCCCCCTGTGCATGAGCAAAGCTTAAGGAAAAAGAGATTACAGCAACATGGACCTGTGGAAATAGCTAAAAAGGCAGAATTTCAGGGACAATAGGAGAGCAGATGTGAGTTCTCACTGACTGTACAGGACAGCTCTGAAACTCGATAATTACTTTGTAATAAGTTGTACAGCTGTGATCCCTTCTAATTATTACACACACATGCAAAGAAGTGAGAAGTGTTTTGTAAATGTAGTGGTCAGAGAAGGAGAGCAATTGAAATGTTAATTCTAATCATATGCTATGCCCAAGCATTGATTTTTTTAATTCATGTTATCCATTAATTAGTTAATGCCTATAAAGCACATTAAAGATAGAAAATGCTATAAATTACTATGGACTATTGTTACTATCATTATCCACTAAGTTTAATTAGTTCTTGTACATTTTAAGTGGATTATTGAGATGTAAACTGGGTGAAGATGATTTCGTAGCAGAGGCTGTCTTCAGAATCCTGGCAAAGAGAGCAGCTGCAGTACCCATCCATACAAATCAGGAGACTGCCTTGTTTATGCAGATTGATAGAGAAATCTGCTTAGGTTTGTCCTACATGAGCAATGATGGCTTCCCTCTCCCCAAAACTGGCTCCTTGTTTAGGGCTCAGCCCAGCCCAGTGATGCTGTTGCTACAGAGGGATGTGTCACAGGGCTGAGCAGTGATTTATGTCCCTGGAAAACGAGAAACAAGAAGATTATAGCACAAAAATGGGAAGATTCTCAATTTCCCTGTGGGACCAGCACGTTTCTGTCACCCTTTGAAGAAGGGGAGTTGTCTTTAAAGCAATAGTATCTTTAACAGGATCTGGTTGTAGTTTGTTCTCTTTTCTTTCTATGTCTGTAATCGTGATGAAACCCTCTGACTTTGTCCTTCATTCTTGTCTGAGCTTTGGAAGGTTGTATGGAAAATAACTGTTTCTATTCTGCCTTATTTATTTATTTATAAATAGCTACTTTTGAGGGAAACATTCAACATCTAATCCTCTTGGAAGAAAACTTCTGGGAGGTTTTCCTTTCAACTTGGTCCAAACTGCTTCCCCCCGCCCCTGTGATGGATCAGGGATATTCTGGGTTTGTGTAAAGTTGAAGATGGTCTAGTTCCAGAACCTGCTTTATTTCCAAAAGTAATTTCTCAGCTGCACATCTTCTCGTGGCTGTTTGCAACAGGGCTCTGTGTTCTGCATTTTTCCCAAATGTTTTGATTTTAATGCTTATATGAACCACTGTTAAAAAATCTCCCACCCAAATAAAAAAGGCATTATAATGGAAAAAAGAATACAAACACATTTGCTCTTTTTTAAAAGACATTTATCAAAGTTCAGTCAGCTGGGATTTTCTGACACATGGCTGACTTGCAAAATTCTCTTTAACATCTTTGTATTTTTGGCAACATAAGGAAGTACCACTTGGATTCTGCAACTGAGGATTTCTGTTGACAAGATAAAAGAGTAGGCAATGTGATTTTTTTTTTCCTAATTATGTTTTGTTAGCTATTTCCCTCTTCTAATTTTGTTTCTGTCATTTTCTTTGTCTAAATGTCATTCTGCTTTTAGAAAGAGATGAGGATCAAGACTGATAAGAAGTAATTGAGCCAGTTATGAATCCAGGACTCCTTGCAAATAATGGAAAGACATGTTTTGCAGCCAGTGAGTCTTGGGACAAATTTGAAAATACCTAACTGGTCTCTGCCTCCATAGCAGTGAATTCCTATTAAAAATTAGTGAAGTTTATTTCCTTTTGTAATCAAAACTTTCTGTTAGTCAGTTCTGGGGTCTTTGGTAGTGGCATCATATTCAGTCCTTCAGGACTGAACCCAATTGTCCCTGTCCACAGATATGAGAAAGTTACAGCCTGTTCTTTAGCCTTGAAGAACATGGGCTGAGTCAGCCTAGGGAATCTCACTTCTGGGTTGGATCCTCCTTTATTTCATGTGGTGCTGAAGCTGCAAGAGTTTGCTGTGCAAAGATCTTTGTGCTCAATGTTTATCTAATGCAAACAGAGAAAATGCTCATCCTCTGAAGATTGGGGGTTGGGGTTTCTGGTGTCTAATATTTCCTTGTTGGAAACAATTGTTTCAACTGCAACCTATCAGTTTATTTTCAGAACCACTTGCCCTTGGCATTTTTCATACCTCAGCTGTGACAAAATGTACAGCAGTGAGATTCTCTTTCCTCTCCCTGTGTATTCCAAACATTATGCTGTGTGTCATCCCAAATTGCTGGGAAGTGACTGAGGTCAGCAGGATTTTGCTGGCTGTTCTCAAGGAATGGTTTGTGCTTTACCTAGATTAAATCATATTTGTTGGAATCGCTAAGTTGCTCTCTGTTTAAGCTCTGTTTTGTTCAGTTTAGAATGTCCACTCTGGTCTGTCATGCCTGTGGCAAGCCATTCATAGGGATTTTCTCTGCTGCTGAATTCCTGCTCCACTTAAACAAGCTAAAAACCCCCTCACTGCAATGCCCAGTTTCCTGAGTTCATGCATCTCCTCTGGAATTGATTAAGTAATAATAGCTCAAAGGAGGATGCCTAGAATAGAAATCCTGATTTGGGTGTTCCTTTTTGTTTTGCTGTTCCTGTTCATAAGCTAATAGACCCAAATCTCCAGTAATGTGCATATCATTGCAGCACAGTGTTGTAATGATACAGCATGTAACGTTAAGTTAGCTCTAGATAGAGCAGTTCACTTACCTAATATATTGAACACAGCCTAATTAAATATTTAATGGATTTTTCCTGCTGAGAGGAATCAGCAGAATAACTAACGAGTTTTTTCCTGGAGATGAAAGTTGCAGAGGAAGGTGATCTGTGGGGATTGTTGTTCATTCAATAACCTCATGAGCTGCCTTCCCAATTACTGTGTACCTTCCTTCCGAGAGGGGCACTGCGTACATTGGTATGTAGATGCATATTTCAGTGGCCCCAAACCAGTGAAGAACTTCAAAGCCTTGCTGCATGACATGATGGTAAATCTTCAGTTGATTTCTGTTTGCTGAACTGACACTAAAGCTGTGGTTTGTTCCTTCCTCAGTTTAATGTCAGTGCAGCTTTGCAGTGAGAAATTCCCACATGTTAAATGGGACACTCAGATTTAACTGATTCTGCCTCTTTCCTTTGAAGGAACCCGAGGTCTAAAGGTGTATCCTGTAAACTCTAGGATCATTGTCTTTTATGGACGACATTGAGGGCAGTCCTCTCCTTCAGTGGTTCTATAGCCCCAGCTCTTAGGGATCCCACTCCATGGCTGGGGGTCTCAGATGCCATTGCAGTGCAAATAAATAAGTGAGGCTCAGCGTGGATAATAAACAGCACTCTTACTTCTGTCCTGAATGGCATTGTCAGAGCTGGTAATTAATTTCTGGAGCCAGTGGTGTCTGCACAGGGCTGGAGCAAGTGAACAGTTTATCTATTAGCAGGCAGCTTCCTTCCACAGTCCTGTAGTTTCCAACTGAAGTGAAGGCAATTACTTCAGATCCAGCTGGGCTTTAATTCCAGCTAAAACTTAGAACTCCACTAGGCATTGTGATAGTTCTACTGCCATACCATTAACTCCCCTTTTTTGGGCAACTATTCTTGTTTTTCTCATCAAAACTAATCTGTAGATAGAAATTTAAAAAAAAATAAAATGTCAAAAGGTGTCTCCTGTCCTGCTCAGACTCTGCGTTCACTGGGCCCTCTCACTGACACTGTGAATGAGCCCAAAGGGCTCTGAGCGCCGGCTCCTTCACCCGTGTTATTGCCACGTTCCACCAGAGCCCTGGAGGGAATTGCCAGTGAGCTGGAGACCCAGGGTTTGCTCAGATGTGAGATATAAACCCTAAGAAGTATTGCAGTCGTTTCTAAACTGCTGGAGCAGCACAGGGAATGCACTCAATAGGAAGTGCCATGTTCCGTTAGATAAGCTCTGAATGCGTCGCTTCATAGAAGCCCAAACACTGGAGGGTTTTGTTGTTGTTGCTGTTGGGTTTTTCTTCTGTTCTTTTCCTTTTGTTTGTTTGTTTTTTAATTAAAAAGGAATGGAAAAAAAAACCAGCCCAGTTTTAAAGAATAGGGTTAAGGAAATGGGAATTATCTGAGCTGCAACTGTTATAAAGGAAATGAATGTTATCACAGCCACATCTGCTGGAGAGGCTGTGTAACTCCTGCTGCTTTTTATTATCTAAAAGTTAAAGGGCTTTTGTCTTGGAATTCTTTCTTGCAGCAGGAGCTGTGCAGAACTCAGCACCCCTCAGATGAAGCCTGGGTTAGGGCTGGCAGAACAGCATTGCAGGTTAACTTGTCAGGAAATGAGCTGTTCCTGAGCTGCTGTTTGGCTCTGGAGCCCAAACAAGGAGGGACATTGTGGAAAGCAGAATTCCAGATGCTGTGGCCTGGCCACTGACTTTGGGAAGTGCTGGGATGGACTTGGGCTTGGAGTGAGGACATGAGACTGATGTGGACTGATGTGCAAATGTCTCCCTAGGGCATCCTTGGTTTTAGGCTTTGCTTTCATTATTTGGTTTTCAATTTTGTACTCAAGGACCCATGCTTGGCTGGATGAATGGTTTTGTTTGTGTTTTTAAACCAGTCTAATATTTGAAGTGTCTCCAGGGAAATCTTCAAAAGAATCTAATTTTGCTTCTCTGTAAATAGGTAATCCTAGTAAAGATGTGGAAACCTTGGGATGGGAAGTTTGGACAATTTGGAAGTCCCTGGAATTGTTTCCCACTGAGCTGCACTGTGGAAGTTGTCACTAAAGCAGCAAGACACAGGGAGAAACTGGCTTTTGACCACTGGTGTCTCTGTGACAAAGTAAGTGGTGAATAAATCACCAGTGACTTCACAACAGAGCCCACCATACTGCAGGCAAAACCTGGAATTTTAGGAGATGTGTTGTAAATTACAAAATCCTGCCCTACCAAGGAAGGAGCTGGATACAAAAGGCCATCACATAACCATGAGTCAACCAGAGTGAGTGGATGGGTGACTGATTTAAATGTTTTTTGCTAAATTAAGATGATTCTAAATGAAAAACAGTGTTAGAAACCATTGGAGGTCTGTCCTGTTGTAGATTAGTTTTACTTAAGCACACTCAGCTTTATAAAAAATGCAGTGAGTAATCACTTTTTGTAAAAAGGTTTTATTAACAAGTATCAATAATGCCTTAATCTCATTCCAATGCTTGTGCTTACTAAGTATGTTGTAGATGCCTAAAGCTCTATTGACATCTTAGAGGAGGACAGAAGGTCTCTATCTTCATGTCTGTAGATACTGGGCCAGTATTTGCCATTCTTCTGGGGCTGGGAAAGCAAAGGCTGATGCACCTTGTCTCACTCCCACCATATGGGCATGTACTTTATTTCCATCAACAATAAGCAAATAAGCATCTGGCCCCTTATTAACTCACTAATCAAGTATGAACAGGAAGCAAAGTCCAGTGTTACCCAAGTGAAGAATGGGAGCACAATTAAAACAACCCCACAGATGCTCTGATTATGTGTCTGTGTTGGATTCCAGCCAGAACAAACTGTCAGCTCTGCAGAAAAGTTGCCAAGCCCTCCACGATAAAATCAAGCCTATAAAAATGTTATAATTAACGATTTCCCTCTAACATCTATGGATGCCTTTAAGTTACTGTCTCAGGAATGTTTTCTGCTGAGTTGGAAAGGTGCCTGTTTCCATATTTGATGTTGTCTCTAAGGATCAGCCATCAACCCACTTGTTTAACCTTGGGCAGTTATAAAGCATGTTCATTTACATGAACCTCACTGAGATGAACAGGCAGGTTCAGGAGCATGGGCCAACCCCTCCAGAACCAATTTCCCTGTCAGTTTGAGTGGCAGTATCTTTCCCTGGCTCAGGAAAAAGTCTTTTCCTTACTCACCACCTGTGAGTAATCCATGGCTTGGGGATCCTGGGTTTGTCCTGGAAGAGGGACACACAAGTCTGCAATTGAAATAAAAGGCAAAGTGCCTACGTGAGACCTTCCAGGAGTTTTCATTCTATTACACATTCCATGTCAAAGCTGCAAGTCTGGCTGAGCCACAGGCACTGCCTAAGCTCAAGCAGGACGAGCTCTTTGCTCTCCACTCCTCTCCTCTGGGGCATCTGTGGTGGCTGTCCTGCATCAGCATCTGTTTAGTCTGCTCCAAATGCAGGTTTCTGTCAGCAGGGATGGACTTGCTCCATCTCCATCCCTGCCCTTGTGTGTTCCTTCCGCCTCCCTTGCATCCCATAGAGCTTCTGTGAGCCAGATCAGTGCAGTCATCCCTGGGAAAACCAGCTATTATTCATAAGTGGTAGATTTTAACTTTATTTTTTCACTGACTCACAAAGCTGATCCAGCTTACCACACATTTGCATGGTCACTGGACCATAAGGAAGGTGTAGGTGGCAGCAGGAAGAAGTTCACAGAAAACTTTGCTTTGTGAGAATTTCTGAATTTTGAAATACAGAGGTAACTTCTCAATAATTTCAAGAAGAAAAAACTTTTTTACATAGTTTTCTTAGAGAATAAATAGAAAGTATTTACCACAAGTAATTAATTAAAGGGGTTGAAGATGCAACTTTTGAAATTTTAAAAAGCTCAATGACTAGTTCAAGCTGAGCCTACTCCCCACTCTTCAGACTATTAATTTAAAAACTTTTTTTCTAGATTTCTTTTACATTTTCTCCTAGTAGGAAATAGATTAACTTCTTTCTCTGTCAAAGTATTTCTGAGATGAGAAAAGTGCATGTTGCCTGGTTAGGTTTGCTCAAAGTTGGCTATTTACTTTTACCTGTGGTCAGGTCAGGAGCAAAGGATGAGGATTCCATCTGTAAATGCTTTGAAAGGTGTCTGTACTGAGGGATTTTGTTTGTGGACAGCTTTAGCTAGATGACATTATCCATAACATGCTTTGTGCCGTGGAAGGGCATGCAATGAAGTAGGAAATGCTGTGTGGATGGCCTGGTGTCAGACTATTAACTTCCATGTGTACCAACACTCTGAACACTGCTGGAGACTCCATTAGGAAAATGATCTATATTGTATTGTAAAATGCATTATCTAATTTATGCTGCTACAGTGACTACAGGGGTGGCAGTCAGGGCTGGAAAGTGAATCCCATGGTGGTGAAAGAGCTGGAGCAGAAGTGAATGGATCCTGTGGCCAGTGAGTGCTGGCACAGCTGGCACTGACAGCAGGGATCTGGTTTTTGTTGCCGTGGGACCCTCTTTGAGTGCTCTTAGGGAGAGGTGGGATCCACCCAGCCAAATGAGGTACAAGCAGTTTTTCCAATGCGCTGGCCAAGAACTTTAACCTGGGGATGGACAGAGAGAGCTGATGGCAACGACACAAATGAGGGAATAATGGACCAGACTGGTAGACAAGAGATGCATGGCTGGGGTGCTGCCATGGTGGAGAGGGGCTCTGGAGGGCAGGATGGGAGGGTGAGGAAAGGGAACTCTCTCCTAGGTTAGGGATGGGAAGGTGTGGAGCTCTGCCCAGGGACAGGGGATGAGCCAGCAGGGAATGAACAGGCTGCACAGGAGAGCAGCTGATGTTGGGGATGCTGTGTTGAGTGTCAGCTACAGACACATGACTGATGGGAAGAGCATCTAGAAGCAACTGTAACTAAAATTACTTGAACTTTTCATTTTTTAAAGCTCTCTCCACTTCCTTCCAATTTGGGAATGACATTTTTCGAGTCTGAACTCCTCTCAAAAGTATTTTTGGAAGAAATTTTGTTCATTTCTGAACAAAACCAGTTTAGCCATCTTTGTGTAAAATGACTGCTAGGCAAGTACTCGGCTATGACATATTTTTGGCAGAGAGCTATCAAATAGCTTTAGGGCCTCGTTGGAAATGTCCAAGAGTTTTTTAAATCATCAGATAATTATTATTGGTTATAATAATCCTTAGAGACTCAGAGACTTAAAGCACTGGAGGGTCTGCAGGCAGCAATGAAAAGCAAGTCCTTGAGAATATGCCAGGGAAATTTTCCAGCAGCAATTGCTGGGTATCTGCATGTCCAGGGGTGAGCAGGACACAGCAGTGGAAATGTTACCGAGCTGGCAAAGCATGGTCAGCTATGGCCATTTAATTGGCTGCGGATCCACATTGCTTCTGGCATTTGGCTCCTGGTGTGAAGGAACTGGAAGGATGGACAGGGACTGCCATCCCCCTTGTCGCTGGACAGAGGCTGCAGCAATCCCAGCACTGCAGTCTCCAAACTCATTTGCCCAGACTCTCCAATTCAGGCTCTGAATGAGAATTATTCAGGGGAGTATTGAAAAAATGTTGCTTTAATGTGAAAATTAGTGTTTGTTCTGGAGCAGTTGTGATGCTCACCACTGACAGTAGAGCCCAGGAGCAGGGGGGTGCTTTGGGCAGTGAGGTGGACTATCTAAAAGGAAAGTTTTAAACTTGCCAGGAGATGGGAGTAATTATGTTGCACTTCCCACTCTGGTTTTGATCTTGTTACACAAGCGTGAGTGAATGTGAAATTAGATCCTCTCCTTATAGAAACGTTCCAGATTAGTTTCACTTGATACGTTTTTGCTTCCATTATTAGAAGCTACATTTGTCGCAGACGTTTGAAGTTTGAGCTATTTCCAAGGTCCCTACTCCCTGAATTCCCCCATCTCCCTGGTGCCTGTACAATAACGCTGAGCCTCCTCAAGACACAAATGTGGAGGCGCTTTTGTGGGGAGCACGGTGTTCCCCGGAGCTGTTCATTTCAGATCCGTGCTTTCCGTGGCTCCTCGTGATCAAAAGCTGGGAAATGCTGCTCCAGAGAAACGCTGCTAACGTTGAGGAAAGTGGACACTCTTCCCTGAAGCTTTTGGATTAAAAAGTTTTTGGAATTTTTTTCAGTTAACTGTTTATTTCATGAATGGAAATTAATTGTATTAAATTAATTAATTCTAAAAATCCATCATCATGTGACCTTTTAACTCATACACCACTGAATTAGAAAAGCCTTTATTTGTTGCTGCCAAGCTGTTCATTTTCAGTTGTGTTAAAATATATTTGGGCATAAAAGCTCCTTTTCATGGCCTCTTACTGTATTTTTGCTGTGGCTGGTCAGATGCTTTTATCTCGAGCTTTATTCTTTGCAGTGGTAAAAAAAAAAAAATAAAAAAAAAATCCGAGGATTTAAGAGAGTGATAGAGTTTGCAAAGAAAATAAAATTTTCACACAATACTTGTCACTGCTCAGGAAATGGGATTTCATGCTGGCAAAGCTCTGTGCTTGCTTGGAGCTCTTGTTGACAGCGGTGGGCTTTGGGGTTCCTCCTGCAGCTGAGCCAACATTCCACCCTCCTGTGGCACAGGTATTCCTTGGAACAGGGGCAGAGGATCCTGAGCAGCAGGCTGGACCTGTGGGAGCAGCTCAAGTGCCATTCCCATGGCAGCACCCATCCTGGATGGAACCAGAGTGTGTGGCAGGTGCCTGGGAGGCTGAAGGTACATGGAAAATGGATCAGCTGAAAGAACAGCTCTTCATGATAATTGGGAAGGGAAAACATGGAGAACTTTTGTGGTGAAAAGTCCAAGTGTAGCCCTTGATGGATAGGAGCAGAACTTCTATTGTGGTCAAGTACAACTGGCAGTTCAAGGAGAGGATTGGCAGTAAGAACAAAGGAACAGTGTTTGATTTAAACATTCTTCTAGCAACTTTTAAATAGGGCTGAGAGCAGAAAATAATCGTTGGTCTGGTCCTCTGGCATTGGCAGGAAAATGCCACAGGAGCCGGCTGGGACAGTGACATGGGACAGGTTCTGCAGCTGCCTGTGCAGCCTCGTGATCTGCCAGTGCTGGCATTAACTACTTCAATTTTCCCCTCAAGAACCAGAAATCTTCTTTAATCCTACATAATTCTAAAATTGCAGAGCTGGAGGTAGGAAGGGCCCATTAAGCGAGGCAGCCTCCTCTGTCCGCAGGGGGATTGTTCAGGGGGAACTTCGTGATTGAAAAACAGGGATTCAACCAATTACTCACCTAATAGTTTCAGTTCATCCACCTCTGCCTCTGAGATCTGTCGTCTCATCTTTCTTTGTAAGCAGCATGAATGGATGATCAAGTTTCATTCTCAAATCATCTGCAAGGCAGATTTATGCAGAGTCTTTGTATCTCTAAGCAAATCGGGGAATGTGAGTCTCTTGCTACAGTGCGGCTGAATATTCTTAGGGAAGGTGTGTAAGCAGCCCAAGCCCAATTCCTGTGAGGGGTTTAGCTCACGGCATGAGACCTTCAGCTGGAGTAAGGAGCTGCACTGGGGCTCGGTGCGAGCCTGTCGGTGCCCGCGAGCTGCGCTGAGCCGAGGCGGTGCTGCCCGCGGTGATGTAATGTGAGCTCTCGCCGGCCGCCCCGCTGGAGCCATCGCGCTGCTGCGCGGCCGGCTGCG